>NC_056733.1:1191189942-1191489942 GCF_019279795.1 Protopterus annectens | reverse complement strand
ACACATGAACACATGAACACATGCACACATGCACACATGCACAGATGAACACATGCAGACATGAACACATGAACATATGCACACATGCACACATGCACACATGAACACAAATACACTGCTCACCACAGCACATACACACACACAAACCAGCAATCCAGCAGATACACAATAGTGGGTGAAGGTGGGTGACAGTATCACAAGGCAAACAGTCACTTCACATGTGTCAGCATGCAGAATATGTGTTGCTCAAGACCATGCAGTGCAAGTATAGATGGCACTATTTAATGACATTATACATGGCGGTGATGCATGTGTGTAGTTGTTCAGTGATTGTCTACACCCTGGAACACAATGTGTACAAGGACACAACATTGCTGTGCAAGTATTATCTGCTCTGCAATGTCCTGTGCACCATCACTCAATGGTATACATACCATGGCTGCATGTGTTATCTGTGTGACACATAGATTGCCATGTCTGCTTACAGTGTCTGTGTCCATTGCAAATAATAGTGGGTACAGGTGTAGCAAATGCATGCAATGTACAGACATGGGATGAGTGGTACATGTAGACGTGAAGGAATCCCAATGCTCGACATGGCCATTGTACAGTGGTTATGGTGAGTGTGGGACATATTGCAGATATGTCGGTGCCAGCCATGACATGGCATGCTACATGACTGCAACATTAAACACCACACATACCCAATGTGTGTTATGTGACCTATACACTCAATAGTATTCCAGGACATATATGTGACTCTTTGTACAGATAGTGACAGCTGTGCATATTGTGTATACTGGCATATGTAAGCACACAAACAACATGCTATGCATATTGTGTATAGGTGCATATGTTTACACACACACAACAATGAGGTGCAAAACAAAGACCACTATGTGTAGTACTGTGGTCACTGTAACTGGATCGGGTGTACTACCATGTGCCATCATCATCCTCATCATGCATCTTGTGGTCACTCATGGCTACTACTGTGTGACAGACCACTGCCTAGCATGCTGTACCTGAACTGCAGTGCCGTGGCTATGTTCACTATTACACATCCACTTTGTACATGGGTGTATGAGGTGCCCAATAGGAAGCATTGTCTAACATGACTGTGTTATGTGTTGAAGAGTGTTGCACAGCCCCATGATAGGCCTCTACCCCTGAGGTACATCATGTGTGTGTGGATGACGTGGGATACCGAGGTGTGACCTTACAGTGGGTGTGTGGTTATGCCATATGTAGCATGTCTTTGTGTACTGCATATGATAAACGTGTTATGTCATGTACGGGTGTTGCAACTATGCCTATCCAATGTGCAGTACAGGGTTGTCACAACTGTGTCTTAAGCTCTGTGTATTGCATGTCACTGAGGCAGCTACTGACATTACTGAGCTGTGCAAAGTCTTACAGCAAACATGCACGGCATGCATTATGCGTAGGTGTGTTACGTGTACATGGCCTACACCTCACCTATGACATGCATATTTCATTACTAACATTGCAGTTATAACACACTCACCAGCATGGATCGGCTGCCCTGCTGTCACACCAGAGGAACCTACGAGAATATGAGAGAGTTCATCAGTGGCCACAACTGTGGCATTGCTACAGTGGGTATGCTAAACTGCAATATAACAACAGTCAATAGACACAGGTGTAGAGATATTATTCAAAATATCAGTGTTGCACAACAATAGGCAGCAGAACTGCTAAACACACAGTACACATCTCACGTAGACAAAAATCTAACAATACAGTTAACTGTCATCTACAGATAGGGCATGTTACCTGCTTGCTCCAGGTGGACGTGCTGGGTGGCTCTGGCCTCCATGACAACACATGTCAGAGGTTGATGTTGCTGTTGTCCAGGAGCCAGCACGCTTAGGAGCAGCTCCTCCACTCTGGTGAGGGTGGGATGAATGGCCACCCCACCACCTGTGGCATGCTGTTGTCTTTGGATATCAGACGCACACCGCCGGACATGTCTAATTAAATCACTGCAGTGATAGTGTACCTGCTCATATGTCCTGTTATGCATGCCTATGTCATTTACCCGATGAACAAGTTCCTGCCACAATGCAGTCCACTCCTGCTGGTGCTGGCTGCTTCTGGAGAACAGCATTGTGTACTGCTGCAATAGGCTTTGTAGTATCACCTCTTCCTCATCTGCTGTGTACGATGGATTGCGTTGGTGGGCCATCTGGCTGAAAAAGATATGAACAACATGTGTGAGCGAGTCCTGTGGCACACTTTACACCTTTAACCACATATATCACTTTACTGACATATTTACCATCCTATTGTCTGTCATAGGTTACACACGTTCAATACCACTTATTGGTTCTCAGGCCACAACTAACTAACAGTGCCTGGCACACTCTATATATCACACCACTATACAACAGTACCCGACACACTGTTTGTGACACATTGCACAACCTCAAGACAGGGGTGTATATCACACCAATGCACGAACAGAGATGTCATCCATTGCAATGGATGTAAAGTACAGGTACAGTAGTACCAGTCAACCACCCTAGTCATTGATGCCATAGCCCTGCCTAACAGATGTGTACAGTTGTTACTATAGGTGGCATATTGCTGTAACAGTGTATATATGTTGCTGGATACACATGTATACCCTGTAACACACATATGATTGCAGCCATTGTAAAGGCATGATTACACACACATCAGACAAACATACAACACACCACTGTATGCCAACACAGATGAGAATTACCTGTGTACCATACAGTACTGTGTGCTACTACTTATATACCCTTATGCCTGAGTTTTGTCCTCTGTGCAGACTACAGGAAGCACACATAACAGTGTTTCCAAGCAATATGAACACACACCATACTGTGCTGTTTAGGCCTACAGCCTCTGGTAGTACTACAGTTCATATGGGAGTTGGATTCACCAGCAGTACCACTCAATAAGCATACATGTATTGCTTTAGCCTACAATGAGACACCACATTCGTCAACAAGGAACTATGTCACATCATATGCCGTACTACTATGTCTGCCTAACAGTACATTACACATCATTTGCTGTCCTCACAGCTAGGATAGACACTACCATGTCAGATATAACTTCACACTAAGCTATCACACCTTTACCAGACCTTGCACACATTCAGCGTTACACTTATTCAACCTCACATAGCAGGTATTGCATTGAGTACATGTGTGAGTGCATAGTGTCATATGTAGGTAATATGCTGTTGGCCCTAGGGCCTAAGGCAGCCTAGCCATATGCTACCCTGGCCTTTGACACACATGTACTCTAATTTCACTTGCCCCTGCCAACCAGAACCAGAAAGGTGTTTCCTGGGGTGTATTACCAATCTCCCACACAATCATCAGGGGTATTTATGACAACTGCTAATGAGGAGCCTTGTTTGCTATTGCTAGGTGGTCGATTCCGGTGTATGGCATATCTCTGAGATGGGAACCTATCCCTCCAGCATGTGCTGTTTAGTGAGCTGTCAAGGTTTAGGGCCCTAGAGCGTGTATCCCGGAGGGATTGTGATATGTTGCCATGGTGGTTGTCACCCAACTATGGGTGTGACATACCTCTGTATGTCCAGCAGAGGTCACCTCTGTGTGGCCAGTATGCAATACAGTGTAGATGTGGTTTTGTGAGTCAGTCTGCATAGGGCATCTGTTTGCGGCCAGTATTACCCTTTGGGAGGTATGTCTGTGGCCTTTTGACCTGGTGTAGTTGTCATGTGAGGTACATACCACACAGGGCATTGTGATGAGTAGAGGGGAACACTGCCCTATATTTCTATAGATGACACACCTGTTGTCATGACACATAACACACAGACTGATTACAGATGTAGTGTGGCACTGTCTTCATCAAAGCAGTGGCTATTGTCCACCTGTGTCCCATGTTCCCTTATCACACCTTCACTGTTAGGTAGATCTCTACCTATGTGGTAGTTAATGGGTACAGTGTTTTGGAAAGGAGGAATGGCACTGCAATATCAACACTTGTCTACAGTACATGCCTTGGTCACCACACACCTGTTGCAGTACATATGACCCAGCGTCACTCTGTCTCTCCCTCTCTCTCTATATGGCTATATATATCTATACATATCTATATATATATATATATATATATATATATATATATATATATATATATATATGCATATCTATACACATACATGTACACATCCATTGCTGTACACATGGATGTACATATAGACACATGTACAGTCCACCTTTCGTAGTGGGGATATCATTTATGCGACAGTTGAGGGATGTACAGTTATGTGATTATATTGCACAGTGTTGTGCAGAATGCATGTGGTTGTCCTCAGCCCATGTAGCATTAGCAGGCCTCACTGGCTGTAATACAGCAGATCTGACAAATCAGTCCCACAGCATTTAACCACCACATGACATATATCAGCACTGCATGCTGTTTTCTAGGCCACACACTACGACCTACATAGATATATGCACATATCAACCTTCAATGACAGATATCTATCCACCCTTCACTAACAGTTGCAGTATGTCCCTTGCCCTATGCACATGTGCAGATGCAGATAGATACGTACTGCTGCCACACATGGATGATTTGCAGTGTGTAGAGTACTGTTCAGGAACATCTACTACATGCCAACACATACATGTTAGTTACATACATTACCTTTGTATTTCCCTGCTCCGTGTGTTACGGTTTTGTAGGTTTTTATTTATTTATTTATTTGTTTTTTGGTTGTTTGTTTTGGGTTTTCCCCCTCTATTTCAGTTTATGTCTCAGTTTTTCTCTCTGTTGTGTCTGTGTCCGTCTCTCTCTCTCTCTCTCTCTCTCTCTCTCTATCTCTCTCTATCTCTGTCTCCCAGCACCTGCAATTATAGAATTGCATGTGTGGACTGCAGGTACAGCCTGCTTTTCTAGGTATCTGCACTTGTGCATGTGACAGCCTCTGCACCAATTGCTGCCCACCATTCAGTAATTGCATGCAGCCTGCTGTGTGGTGATTGCATTACTCAATGTGATTGCAGCCCACTGCTATAAAATGCTAGGTTAGGTAGGCGTAGCTCTTTCAGCTGTCCAAAGTGGGGCCCATGCTTGTTTGCTCTGGACACCGTTGTGTCAGCCAGTAGGTTGGTATATGTCTCTTATCTGAAGCTAGGGTTGTAGCCAGTTATATGCATGTTGTACTCAAACCAGAATGTTGCTGCTTCCAGTACACACTTCTCAGTGTAGACATGTACTCACCCCTCCAAATGCTAACACAGGATTCATGGGAGTATGTACTTTATTTCTGACTTACACAATTAATTGCCATACAAATGTGGTTATTGCACTGTATTCCTGTGGCCAGTATTTATCCTGGTCTGATACTGTGTGGTGTTTGTAAGGTCCTACTATAACATTATTCTCTGCTAGGATGGCTGGTTCTCCTTTCACAGTCATGTCATGCAATTCCACACCAACTGCTGGTAAAGACCCACAGAACAGGATTTGTGTTATACTATTCCTAATTTCCATTTACATTCCCTCATTGTAATGCATGATATATTTACTTCAGAACCAAGTTGTTTGTATATCTGCTTTGGCTTAGTAGTAATTCATGCAGTCTATTGTGGCAATAGTCTGGGGTTTGAGACTGACAGCGTTTTTTTTCTTTTGCTGCTCAGCAGAACAAGGGCCCTGCCATAGAGTGACTAAGGCACTTTTAAGCAGTTGTAAGCGGGTTTGTATGACGCTTAGCGACTCTTAGCTAAGTGCACACATGCACACACTCGCTTAAACCCGCTTACTACTGCTTAAAAGTGCTTACTCCCGCTAACCCCCATGCTAATTTCTTTTAAAGAAAAGAAAATGGGGAGATAGGAAAGTGGTGAAAAAGGGGGCACAAAGAGGGACAGACAGTAGGTAAACAAGCTCTGGATGTGCAGGACGGGTGTAGGGAAGGTCCATAGCTGCCCATTTCTTTACCAGCAAAGGCTGTGCATATGCAATAAATTTGGAGTGATATTTGAAACCGTCCACCCCTGGGAGAGGGGTGAGGATAACTAAGTATGTTGTACTGCCAATTATAATTATCAGTTTACATGTCCAATGGACATGTGTGTGACATGGGCAGCTATGTATTGGGCATAATTTTTTTGTGGGTACAGATTGCCCATTTTTGTTTTTTTCAGGTGAGAGTGGGAAGTGAGGTAGAAGAAGAAGGTATGTCCGGGGAGGTAGGTTGGGGAGGTAAACAGGCAAGACAGACAAGACGCATACACGGGCGGTGTATGACACATAGGGTGGGTGAACACAATTGACGGGGTCGGATGTTTGGAAATTGCAAGCCCATGAACCCACAGATGGTAACAGTGGAACTGAGATCCCCACCCATGGGCAGTCACCACTGCACCTTCACAGCCCCAAGGGTGGCTGTGCTGGGGGCTGCGTAGGACAGGCAGGCTCAACCATGAGACACGCCACTCTCGCCTCGAGCTGGCATAGGGGATCAGCGACTGAACGCTGGATATCCCTACGCACCACAACCCAGACCCTTCGAAGGGTGACAGGTGGCCCTTCTCCACCCACACTTGCACGGGGGGGACAAGCCCCATCCCCTGCAGCGCTTCCACCCGAAGGTGGCACTGGACCAACGTAGGAGGGGATCCCGGGATGGGCACCGGACTTGCTGCTGACAGGTTCACTTGCCAGCTGAGGAGGGACAGGTGGGTCCGCTGGGACCGGCCTTCCCATACGTTCTGTGATTAGGTGTGTTTAATTACAACATAAACAACAGCATTCCAGATTAGTTGTAACAGCATGCACTAATATTCCCATTAACCCAACACACCAAGGTTCCAACAGTTGAACAGCAAGCATAACACATGCATATATTGAACCACAGTGGATATTCCAACAGCATGCATGGATGTTTGGTAGCAACAGGCCACCATGATTGTGGTGTTTAAACAGGGCACATGCATCAACGTGAATGCAAATATTTATAGAACAATAGGACATATGTCCCAACAAATATATAAGATTACACATACCCATTGAGGTGTGGAATTGCATGGTTTATGCACATACAGTAGGGTGTAGAAAAAACCTTGGTTAACATCTTATAATTACCTTTTAGTCTACACTACATTCCTAGTGACTGCAGGTGTATATCCCCTGCATGTATTATTACACTTGCCACCATACATTAGGTTGTGTAATGGGTTTGGCTGGTTCAATATATGCCTGACCTATATCTGACATACTAACTGTCCAGGATGCAGATGTTACTGCTACATATTTCTTGATTGCATTTCTATTTCTTTATCTACATATCTGGGATGTTTTCACATGACATTTTAACTTCGATTTGTACAGAACCCTGCATTTCTTGACACACACTCACATTTCTGGGAATAAACTAACATGCTACATGTGTGCCAGATTTACTTATGCATGCCAGCCAGTAACTGACTGTTGTGGACTGTATATATGCTTCACAGCTACTAGCACTTCCATCACCCACTTTATATGGGACTGCACAACTCTGGGTTGCCAGCACTTTTTCAAACAGTACTATTTGTATAATGCAAGGGTACAACAATATTTCAAACTCTGTGACACAGACACTCTCCGGGTTTTAGACCTTTATTAATGGCATTACACACTTTTCCACAAGCTCACTCCTTTATTTGTTTTAACGGTGCATATGGCAGACATGTACATACAGAGGACTTATTCAGGCAATTTTATGGCTGTATTATTGGACTATAACACTTTCTTTCATGCTCTCTCCCATATTTTTATATAGCAATACATGCAGAATAATAACTAACCTGCCTGGTGGCGCCGCTTTAGCAGCCTATCAGCATAGGCTTGCTGATTCGCAGCACGGTCACCTGCAGCTGTAAAGTAAATGAAGGGATATTGAGACATACCTATCCATTATACATACTCAGTTATCAATTCTTACATACTGCATTCCATGGCTACATACTCAGTTGTGGGGCATTCTGCATCCCACGGGCCTCCTGTATCCATTGGTTCAGGCAGTCCTGCTTCCGTCTCTTCAGGTCTGCATGGTGGTGACGGACCTGCTCACCAGTCTGAGGAATGCCTGTGGCACTGGTGAGGTCATGAGCTAATCGGTTCCAAGCCTCTGCCTTGTACTCCCTCCCTTGGAACTGGCCCTGCAGGAGTCTTGACTCATGACGGTGGACAAGGAGCCAAACCATGTATTTCAACTCCTCGATGCCCCAACGTTGCGCTCGGAAGCGTGTTCCCTCTCTGTCACCAGCCATTCTAACTGCAGATGTGAGCTACAATCAGTTATGGCGTGTATTCCTGCCTATGGGGCTTAAATATGCCGCATTTCCCACACTTTTTTGTGATTGGCCATTTTTTTTAAATTCTCGGCTGACTGGAGACCTGCTTAGTAATGGTTAAACTACCATTAGTAAGTATATGTCTGTTAACAGTGGCTATTTCCACTAAGTTGTCATGGCTTAGTGGTTCTGTACTTTTCTTGTGATGCACAGAGTCCTGGGTTCGAACCTTGTCATTCATTTTATTTTCATACTGTCCAGACAGGCTAGGGGGTGTGGCTGCTTTTAAGCAACTTTGCCCTACGTTGCTCCTCTGTGCCCTGGTTGGCGTGGTGCACACGTCTGTGTAAACACATTGCGCTGGTTAAAGTGTTATTACGCTATGGGCACCTCTATTGCACGGGGTTAACTGTTATTAAACTATGGGAAAGTCTATTCCGCTGGGTGAAGTGCTGCTTAACTGCAGGCAATTATATATCAGGATCATTTAAAATATTTGTTTTGTTCACTGATACATTGGCCATTTCACTTCGTTTTACTACTATTTACACATATTTGACTGGTATTATTTCATATACTCATTTAAAAATAAATACGAAGAGGAGTGGTGGGACTCAAACCATGAATGCTTCTTCTTTGTGCGAATACTCTAACATTACGCTATTGCTATTTGGTGTGATTTGTATAAACATTCTTTCTTATGCTCCTCCATGTCAGAATTGCTAACTCTAGCTAAGCAATGGGCACACCCGCGCACACCCACACAAATACGGGCAGCTATTTTGGGTATTTAAAAAAAATAAAATTAATTTTTTACTTTTTATAACTGTGATGGGGGTTTACAATGTCAGGGAGTGTGGTGCTGGGTGCAAGGACATTTGAGCGGACTCGCTCTTGTGTATTTGCTTTTACTTTTCAATCACGTGCAGAAGCGTGGACATTTAGACTGCTCGGCAGTCGGACATGCCCCTTGCTTTCTTACACAGTCTGTGTATGAATTACGGTTGGGTCAGCATGTCCTCATGCATATTCATGGCACGCTGACGTCATACCGTTCAACTGCAGCCTCCGAGTAAGACTTATTAAGTCTTACACGGAGGATTTGTGAATCCGGGGGATAGTCATTACCAAAATAGGACAAAACCTCTACAGTTACTCCCAAGCTCAATTCTGGAATAAACTTCCCCTGGATAATAGAAATATCTATCACCAACATAAATTCAAAATTGCTACAAAAAATTATCTAAACAGTGCATGGCTCTGTCGCTGCAACCACCGTCCTTGACTAATTACTCCACACCATTCATCTCATGCTCACCTAACTCCGCGTTCTTCATGTATCCTCAGTCATAAGTTTACTTTGACCTGTACCCATTCTACTCCAGCTTAAATTACTATTACAAATGAGAAAAACTCTTGATATGCAGCAGTTACGCTACCTCGTTTACTGTTGTTACTACTCACTGAACTGACGATGTTGATTATGTTTAAAATGTAGAATCTTCTTACTCTATGTGTAGGTTAATCATGTATTTCATTGTACTGTTAATTAACGTTTTTATAATCTGACTGTATCTACTTTTAGTTATGTTACTTTTGTTATGTTACACGTACTGTAAATTGTGGAGCTTTTCTCCCTGAGACTCCACTGCAAAAGGGCTTCTGCTCAGTCGGACTAACCTGGTCAACAAATGTCAACTAAAAATAAATAAATAAAATTACACAAACTCATTAAGCCTATCAGTGTTGTCCACGAATGAGCACAGCAAAGCTGTAGTTCATAGAGGCCACTTACTCTAAAGCTCAATGGCCACAAATAAGCATAAACAAATGAAACTATAATGAGATGTAATTGAGAAATGATGTAAAATAGCATATGCTAATGAAGTACTTTCTTACATGTTTGTTATTCATTATGAAATTTTCCCACTTTTTTGTGCCATCCACAAATGCATTACATAAAGGGGACTCTTACCTGTTGTATCTACTCTGCAGTCTGCAAAAATACAGTAACTTGCTGCTATTCTTATTATTTCACATCTTGGCTGCGTAACAACCGCTGACAAGCAGTAGAGCTTGCCAGCCAACAAAGTGGAGATAATTCACTTTAATTTTGAGAGTCAGGAGATACTGGATGGGTTTAGAGTGGACAGGGATATAATAAGGGTTTTGGTGAGCATGTATGACCCCCATAAGGGTTATGGAGGAATGTGTGAACTTCCTATCTCTGTTGATACTAAGGTATATATAGCCCTCACTATACTTCCATATGGGACATTGGGAATCTTATACTCTTCTGCCTCAAGGATACTTCAGCATTTCCTGGATGTACTCTTGGCACGTAAGGATCAGTATATCTACTTCCTAGTGTCAACTCAGAACTGAGCCTGGTCTATGTGTGCTTCTTATGGGGTAGCACCTTTTCCTCAGGAACTTGTTACAATAGATTGCACCCATGTTGCAATTAGGGCCCCATCTTATCCATGGGGGGTTATCATAATATGAAGGGCTACCATTCCATCAACTGCCAGGCAGAGTATGATGCATGGGGATGTATCACCAATGTCTCTGTCCAGCACCTTGGCAGTCCACACGATTCCCATATCTGGCTCATCAGCTTACTCCATTGCCACTTCTTGAATGGTAGGATGCCCAGTGGTCTTCTTGTTGGTAAATGGAACATATTTTTTATTGTATTTAAGTAGTTATTCATGGAAAATGTATTGCTGAATACTAAATCACTTTACTTTTTTTTTTTCTCTTTTACTTTCTGTCTCAGTCTTTCAGGTGATGCTGGATATTCAGTAGAGCCATGGCTCATGACACCAGTGAGAAATCCAAGTGAAGCTACAGAAGAGACCTACTGACTCAGACCTGTTTTGCCATCAGGAAGGTATTTGGCTACTTGAAGAGTTGTTTTAGGTAGCTGGATGAGTCTATTGGTGCCTTTCAGCATGATCCAATTACTGTGTGCAGGATGTTTACTGCATGCTGCTTTCTTCTTAACATGATCATGCACCATTCTGGTGTGAAAGTCACCCAAGCTGTCACTGCAGCCTTCAGTTCTAGTCCAACTATGACTAATGAAAACCAGCCTGAAGTAAGGGAACCCATGCAGCAGACTTATCCATGGCATACAGCTGCACAGGTAAAGAGGAAACATCTACTGTAGTTCAGAACACTGGACCATGACATTCACGTTAGATGGACCATGACATCCAGGTTAGATGGACCATGACATCCAGGTTAGTGTTTCCTTTCTTGCAAAAAAAACACATAAGTGCAGATTCAATAAACCTACATGATCTGTCAAAATCTTATGCACATGATAGTGCACCGTTCTGTATTCAGTAAGCTGCTCTACATGCTGGTTAGAGCTGAGCAAACATGGTAAATATCAAGGCATGCTAATTACAGCATAAGTAGCTAAACTGTATGCTAATCAACCAATCCAAGATGGCGGAGCTATTCAACAAGCTGTAAACGTGTAGACTCAGTGCTGGTTTTTACAGTGAATTCCAAAACCTATTGGAATACAGTCATGGAAACTAGGCTACACAGAAAGAATGTTAGGGTCTCCTGTTGCTTTTATACATGTGTATGTGCAGCAGGTCCATGTCTATGCTGCTGCTTCTTCTTCTTCTTTCATCTTTTCCTGGTTAGTGGTCACCACAGTGGATTACCTGTCCACTCATGATGCTGCTAATAGTCCATGGACATGAAGGAGAAGTTTTTTTTGACTGCATATAACTTTTCACAGTCTGCATGAGGTGGAAACTGTAAAGCACTATAGGGTGACTAGAAACACACTACAGGAACTCTGCAACCTCTGTCATCCTCAACTGAGATAAAAAGGGCAAACCAAGGGGAACCAATCCCAGTGAGACTAAGGTATGTGTAGCACTTAGAATTTTAGCTATAGGAACTTTTCAGAGGCCAACAGAGGACACGTTGGGGGTATCACAGGTATCAGCATCCAGGATACTCCATAATTTCCTGAATGTTATGCTACAACATGCCAGTGAGTGCATATATTTTCCCTATACACCTGAGGTTAGATCCGGAACTATGCAGGAGTTCTACCCAGTAATACACTTTCCTGACATTTTGGGTGCCTTAGACTGAACATGTAGAAATCAAAGCACCACCTGGGGAACAGGAAAGAGTGTCTATAAATAGAAAGGGCTACCACTCCATTAACTGGTAGGTCATGTGTAACACTAAAGGAATCATCCTGAATATGTTTGCTGGCAACCCAGGCAGCTCCCAATGCTCACATATCTGGCACAACCATCAAATGTATGAGATGTTTACTAGGGGATATATCCCACAGGTCATTTACTGGGGGATGCAGGTTATGCATTGGAACCATGGCTGATGACACCCATCAGAAATGCACAGATACCAGCTGAAGAATGCTATAATGAGGCACACATTCAAATGAGAAATATCACAGAGTGTGTGTTTGGGCTGCTGAAGTTGTGGTTCCAGTGTCTACATGCATTTGTGGGAGCCCTGCAGTATAATCTGCATACATGTGCTGAAATTTTCACTGTCTGTGCCATGCTTCACAACATTATCCTGAGAAAACAACTTCATCAGGAACAGCAAGGGGTAGTTCACACATCCCACCACCACTGGCAAGATTACCGCAGCCACATGCAGGTGAGGAGTCAGGGGAGGATCTAGCAGCCGCTGTGGGTGTAGACAAATGTTGGCATGCACAATATGCCCTCATACTGGCCAAGAGGCAACAGATAGCATACATGTTTAAAAACTCTCCCCATTGTTGGGCCTTTGTCACACTTTTATTTATGGTATTGCCCAGCTTTGTCGGTCTAAGAGTTTTGCAGGGATGTACACATTACATAAACCTGTAGGAAAGCAGTACAATTTGCAAAACAGCGTCACAAACACAGATATACTAAGCACTAAGTCAGCTATGTACCCTGAGCATCAGACAAAACACTTGTGTATCCCTGAATCCAAAAGATAGAAAACAAGGATATGGTACGCTTATTATCATTTACAAAGGTTGTTGTATATGGGTGGGGGTGGGGCAGAAGGCCTAGGGTTAACACAAAAGGTAGTGAGCGCATGTGAGTACGAAAAAGAAACAGACAGACATTTGGATAAAGTATCAAATGGGCACTAAGACAGAATGAGCTGTAAACCTCATGACTGACCCATGTAACTGTTATGAATGTGTCTGTATGATCACTCCAGGTGAAACTGGTGTGTGAGTATCTGCAAGAACACAGCCAAAATCTGTACTAGTTCTACATTCTGGTATGTAAGATAGTTGCAAGCTGTGCATGGTAGAGGTGACAGTTCATCATCATCATCCCCTACCCCGAGAACTGGATTTTCCAGGAGTCGCACTGGCATATCTACATACATGGTCAGATACACTGGTGTTTCCTGAACATGACTGATGTTTTCTGTATGAGGTCTCTTCATCCGGGTGTGAGCACCTCAACTACTGACTGAGTAGTGGAAGTAGTGCCCGTACAGGAGCATGATCAGGCATGGCCATATTGGCTAACATCAGATGATGTGGCTGAACTATGTCTACGTGGATGCTGTACCCCTCCCACCAGATGTTCCATCACAGACACTACCCTTTCCAACATGTCATTCATCCAATCCATTGAATCAGTAACATGGTGGAGGCAATCACACATGTTAGCCTGTGCTACATTTACAACTCAAAGCATTTCTTTGGAGGCCCTACTGGAATGTGCCTGCACCTCCATGACGGCCCTAAACATACATTGAGTGGCATGGAAAGACACACCAGGATCAGGTGGATGATGGGCAGCAGCCTTCCTCCAAGTACACCTAACAACCATCCTGCATGACAATTCACTCAGGCACTGAAGCTGCATTAACCATACTACTCAGATCATGTATCTCACCCTCCACCTGTCCAATATCTGAGGGCTCACTGGAATGGGTTTGCATAGGCCTAATTGCTGTGTCTGATGGAATTACAGGGGATGGCTGAATGTCAACCTCAGTGTCAAATTTAACATCTGCACTCCCTGACTGTGCCTGATTTTGGCAACCATCATCATTAAAGTCTGCCGGTACTCTGACATCAGGTGGTAAGAGTCCTACACTTCCACTGTCAGGATCACCTGTGATAATAAGCAACAAATACAGGAAAGAAATTAATAGTTACACTACTACAGTTCAATATATGCTAACAAACTACCACTGGTGCCACTATCACAGACAGTACAGCAATAGACACATAGTCCTAACACCCACCTCATACATACAGATAAATCCATATTTCTGTGAAATTCTCATCGGTACTGAAGTAGAAATGCTTGGCTTACCATGTGCAGAAGACTTCACACTTGCTAGGGAGGATGGTCCTGGAAGAAGGTAAACAGAGTGTATGAACAGCATCATTGCAATAACAATAACATGGGGTGGGGGGTATTTTGCCTTTATATGTCCATTAATAAGACAGTTAACTGAACCTTGGATGACACATCCACCCCAAGCCCATGTATAATGAACCAAAATGTGTTGTTAACATTATCAATTTATAAATAGGTCCCCCCTTGAGCCACTGCAGCTGTTGTCCTCTGGGCCGATGAAACCATGTCAGTGGCCCTATGATGTACCTAATCATATGTCTTGGTGTGCCTCCCAGCAGCACTGACATCGTTCACTATTTGGTTTGAAATTTGCATTATTCCAGACATACACCCATGTCCTCTCTCAAACAGGGAGGCACTATGTTGACAAAAGGCTTGTATGATCACATAGTTCTCTGACTCACTGAAGGGTGGTGTTGTGGGGTTTGGGATGCTTGCATGCCATAATCATATATAACATAAAGCTCAAAAGATGGATATTGCACATAAATATCACATAAATAAAAGTCCTGCTTAGATATAGCGCATATTATTAGTCTTTCAATATTACTCACTGGAGAAACAAAAAAACTGCTGTTATTCCAGTATAAAAAGGGTCATGTAGTTGTAACATATCACAGTCACACAAAAACCAAGGTTTGATCCCAAAAGAAGGACTAGCAATAGCAAAGAAAACCTCTGTAAAACATTTTTTGATTGTGGCAACACAGAAATGGAACTTGGCCCTCCCACCCACCAAAAGAATAGATAACAGACATTTTGTAGCAAACAAGGAATAACACATCAGTCAATTGTTATAAGTGCTTTCAAACAAACTGTCCCAAAATGTGTAAACATTTATGACAAGGCAGTCATTTTTATGCAATTGCCACCAGTCTCCTCTACCTGTGCCCAGCACTATCCTAGAGGTGTCTATGGGCTGTCCTAGAAGGTGCCTCCCTGTTTGAGTCACTGACAATATAGGACATTTACGTTCACTGAAATAGCAAAGAAGAATGCAAAGAGAAACAGCTGTAACAGTAACACTTGTGATGAAATTTAATAAGGTTGTATATCTGAGAAAGTAAAATGTCCTGACAAAAATTCCTATGCCATCAATAAACTTCTAAAAAGTGTATACAGAAAAAACTTGCGTTTACTAATGGATATACAGTGGATATAAAAAGTGTGCCCACCCTTGTTAAAATGCTAGGTTTTTGTGATATAAAAAATGAGACCACAATTGATAATTTCAAAACTTTTCCCACCTTTAATGTGACCTATAACCTGTACAATTCAATTGAAAAACAAACAAATCTATTAGGGGAAAAATATGAAAAATAAAAAAATGTACAGTAAGCTGGTTGCATAACTGTGCACACCCTTAAACTAATACTTTGTTGAAGCACCTTTGGATTTAATTACAGCATCCAGTCTTCTTGGGTAGGAGTCTATCAGCATGGCACATCTTGATTTGGCAATATTTGTCCACTCTTCCTTGCAAAAGCACTCTAAATCTGTCAGATTGCGAGGGCATCTCTTGTGCACAGCCTTCTTCAGGTCACACCACAGATTTTCTATTGGATTTAGGTCTGGGCTCTGGCTGGGCCATTCCAAAACTTTAATTTTCTTCTGGTAAAGCTATTATTTTGTTGATCTGGATGTATGCTTGGGGGTCATTGTCGTGTTGAAAGGTAAAATTTCTCTTCATCTTCAGCTTTCTAGCAGATGCCCGAAGGTTTTGCGCCAAAAATTACTGGTATTTGGAACTGTTCATAATTCCATCCACATAGACTAAAGCCCCAGTTCCAGCTGAAGAAAATCAACCCCAAAGCATGATATTGCCACCACCATGCTTCACCATGGGGATGGTGCTTTTGGTGATGCGAAGTGTTGTTTTCGCGCCAAACGTACCTTTTGGAATTGTGGCCAAAAAGTTAAACCTTGGTCTCATCAGACCCTAACACATTTTCCTACATGCTTTTGAGAGACTTGTTATGTTGTTTTGCAAATTTTAGCCAGGACTGAATGTTTTTCTGTGTAAGAAAAGGCTTCTGCCTTGCAACCATACCCTATAATCCAGACATATGGCAGATTGCTGTCACATGTAGTACACAACCAGTACTTGCCTGAAATTCCAGCAGCTCCTTCAGTGTTGCTGTAGGTCTCTTAGCAGCCTCCTTGAACAGTTTTCATCTTGCATTTTCATTAATTTTGGAGGGATGTCCAGTTGTTTGTACCGTCACTGTTTTCCTGTATTTTCTCAACTTTTTCATGACTGTCTTCACTGTGTTCCATGGTATATCCAATCCTGTGGAAATTTTTTTGCACCCTTCTCCTGACTGATACCATTCAACAATGAGCTCCCTTTGATACTTTGTAAGCTCTCTGTGAACCATGGCTTTTGCTGTAGCAGGCAACTGAGTAAATGTCCTACTAGGACAGCTGAACTTTATTTGGGGTTAATCAGAGTCTCTTTAATTGATGGCAGGTGTGTGCCCAAGAAGACTGAATGCTGTAATTAAATCAAAAGGTGCTTCAACAAAGTATTAGTTTAAGGCTGTATACACACAAAAAAGTAATAGTTTAAGGGGTTCACACTTATGCAACCAGCGTATTGTATGTTTTTTATTTTTTATATTTTTCCTCTGACAGAGTTGTTTTTCAATTGAATTGTACAGGTTATAGGTCACATTAAAGGTGGAAAAAGTTTTGAAATGATTTATTGTGGTCTCATTTTTTTTATATCACAAAAACCTGCCATTTTAACAGGGGTGTGTACACTTTTTATATCCACTCTATGTATGTGTATATATATATATATATATATATATATATATATATATATATATATATATATATATATATATATAGATAGTGTCACTACAGAATACCAAAATTCCACAATTCCGAGACTACTCTAAATCCTGAGAACCAGAATCTCGGGATTGCGGAATCTCGAACATTAAAAAAAAACTAAAACATCCAACAAACTATTCTAACCTGTATGGTGGGGGCAAGTCCCGCTGCACCCCAATGTGGGGGACTGTGCCCCCCACACCCTCTGCAACCTAAATATATCAACTCCGAGATCGCACTACAGTGGAGTAAATGGCAAAGTTCCCATTCCACATGGTATGGCAATCCCCATTCACTACTTTCGAGATTCCGCAATCTCGAGATTTTGGTCCTCAGGATTTAGAGTCTCGGGATTGTAGAATTTCAGTATTCTGCAGTGATTTTTTATATATATATATATATATATATATATATATATATATATATATGCATATATATGTGTGTGTGTGTGTGTGTGTGTGTGTGTGTGTGCATGGGTCTACTTCATAACACTGAAATTTTATAACACTGAATTTCATAACATTGAGACCAAAACATTTAAATCCCAAAACACTGAAAACCCAAAACATTGAAAACTCAGAACATTGAAAGTGTGCTTCATAACATTGAAAACTGCAATGATTATGAAAATGACATCCTCTCCACCTACAAAAACACCTAACTAACAAACACACTTTCTACTATGTTTCTGCAGGGGGGGGGGCTAGCCCCCTCACATCCCCCATAAATTAAATATACTAACTCTAACATCACACTACAGTGTAAAAAAGTTAATTTCGTAACCTCACTCCAAGATTGCACCACAGTGGAAAAAAATAATTTCTTAACCTCAATGAGGTTAGGGAATTAACTTTTTCCACTGTAGTGCAATCTTGGAGTTGGTATATTTAATTTACAAGGGGTGTGGGGGGCACATCCCCCACATGAGGGATGCAGGAAGGCTTGCCCCCCTGCAGAAACATAGTAAAACATGTATTTGTTAGTTAGGTGTTGTTGTAGGTGGAGGGGATCTTATTTACTTGTGCAATGTAGTTTTCAATGTTATGAAGCACACTTTCAATGTTCTGAGTTTTCAATGTTTTAGGTTTTCAGTGTTTTGAATTTTCGATGTTATGATGTCAATGTTATGAAATTCAATGTTATGAAATTTCAATGTTATGACATAGACCTATATATATATATATATATATATATATATATATATATATATATATATATATATATATATATATATATATATATATATATATATATATATATATCAAAATACTTTTCCTACTGACATGTGAGCAAGTCCAGTATATAATTGAAAAATGCAATCATACCTTATCAAGATCAGTAGTCTTTTGTGCAGATAAATCCAACGTAACAGCAATCTTCTTCTACACAACTCTCCTCACCTTTAGGTTCCCTAGCTACATGGTTACGTTTTTACAGTGTTGATTCAGGCCTCTGAGCATAGTAAAGATGCAAATGAGTTGTGAATTCATTAGAACTGCTGAGTCACAAATTCCTGACTCTGTGTAGCATTTGTAAACATAGTGCAGGCACTACTTCCGTATTTCTTTCTAACCTATTGCGACTGTGAATGATTAGTGGTAGGGAAAAGGAAAACACAACAGCAATTCAGACTCCCTTACCTCCAGTGGGTGTGTAAGGCAGATTACACTTACCAAGTGTAGAAGTAATTGTGTCAAGGTTTAAATGTAAGTAAGCAGTACACATTTCTCAGTTTCTGTTCAGTATTATACAAACTCCCCTTACTTTGTTGAAAACTGCATATTATTGCCATTTAATATTTTCATACATATTAAAGGCAATGATACAAAGTGCCTTACAGAATGCATGCCTCAGAATACTGCTCATATAAGAGAAGAATGAGCACCATACAAAGATAAGACAGATCTGCATTTCTGCAAACAATAGTCATAAATGGTTGTGTGATCACTCATTGCACTATATCTGAAATGAACACATGAACACACAACTCAGATGTATACAAATGCCATATATCTTGCTAATACTGTGGATGTTTTGGAACTTGCTTGTATGCACAATGATTTTCAGTCCTGATGCAAAGCTGTTTCTCTGGCAAAGAAGACTAAGATACCCATACTGTCATTTGTAGGCTCATTGGTGTGAAAGTTTAAACCCAAACTTGTGTAAAAATCTTTCATTTTTAAATTATGAAAATTTTTAATTTGTACTAACATTTATTTTGTAATGCTGTTTATTTAATATTTATTTTAATACCACTATTTGCGAAGCTCATGGCTTAGCGCAAACACTGGGAAATGGATAAATACAATAAATCTCATGTAATGTACTTCTATGATAAACAATACATAAAGTACACCTATGAATCCCACGTGTGTGTGTGTGTGTGTGTGTGTGTGTGTGTGTGTGTGTGTGTGTGTGTGTGTGTGTGTGTAGGACGTCTGCTAAACCCTGTGATCCACACAGTAAAATCTATCTGTAGATCATGGTTTAAGTCCCACATTTGACTTTCAAGGATGAAACCTAATAAACACTGCTCACAAAGATAAAACAAGGTGAGCTTTGCTTGTCACTTTTACATTTTGCTTACCCTCCCACAAACCTGGACTAATGGCCACACATGAAGCAGACAGATGCAGACAGACCATCTGCAGACATTCTTAATTTCAAAAAGGATACACTGTTGCATCTTTTGCTTTCTATCACGCAAACCCCCTAAGAGGCACTGCGCAGCGGTTAGCAACTTTCCCCAAGACCTGCAGACATGAAGCAGACAGTAGGTAATTTCAAAATGGATACATTGTATCCTATATGTCTTGCTGCTGTGCAAACAATCTAACCAGAGTTGCGTGGCAGTTAACACACATACTTAATAATGAATATGAAACTATATAGCTGCTTTTTACCTGTTTCTGTAGCAGCAGGTGTAAAGGTAGGGCTACAATACAGATGAGCCAGAGTTCTAATCTAGTCTAGTCCCAATTTTATTAATGTTTGTCAACTCAATTTTAAAATGAAGTTAAAACAATTCAAGTAAAATTCTGAATAACAATAAGTATGTATAGTAGTGGATATCAAATGAATTATTTGTGTGACAAGAGGATATACTGATTTTTATGTTTCTGTAATTATAATTGTCTTCTCTGGCCTTGGAAGGTCTTTACCCCTCACTATGGTGATAATTTTAGAATGATATATGAGTCCACAGCTATGTCAAACCCTAACATCTCATTGTAGCATACAATGATGATGTCATCCTATATAACATACACTCTGGTAGTATTCAAGACAAACCTGTACTGTGGCAGTAACACTCCTGCCAACATGTTCTCCTTAGCATACAATGATGCTATCATACTTCATAAAGTGCAACATGATGGGGTTACAGTCAAACATATGTGGTGTTGCTAATGTGACATTGCATGGCATTCATATTTTATACCTACAGAGGTATAATGTTCAAATCAGGCCCAGTCTACTGGTGTGCATGTGTGTGTGCGTGTGTGTGTGTGTGTGTGTGTGTGTGTGTGTGTGTGTGTGTGTGTGTGTGTGTGTGTGTGTGTGGTTGGTGGTACATCATGGCCATTGTATGATCTTTGGAATCATTCTTCATTGCCTTACCACTTGGAAAACCTTTCACTTAGCACCATGCATCCACCATCCTCCGTTTTCCACTGGTCACATGACATCCTTCTTGCAGAGGAGTGGAGGATGTCCTCATATCAAATATGCATACACCCTATGAAGCAGAATCCTTCCATAAGCCTATACAAGCCATCTGAAGACCACTGCATGTGTGATTGTTAATTCTGTCATGGTGCGGAGCACACATCCCATATGGAGAGTGTCCAGATGTAATACACTCAAACAAGTATACACATAAGCACAATAGGCTTATTATCTTCCATAATATAAATATAAGGGATTTTTTACAGGATATAATAATGGCTAGGATTTCAAGTGATGTTAGACATTAGCCTAATAATGTCCTATGACCCTACAGATGATTGACATGTCAATGTTACTTTTACTGACATGCTGTATTGAGGTGTGGATGTACAGTATGGCAAAAAAAGAGTCTTATAGTCTGTGATGTAAGCTAAAGTATTTATGGCTGTTGATACCATTGCAGTACATGCTGCTTCTATAATAGCTGTAGTAATATGTCTCCTGAGAATTCTTGACATGGTATGATACACTGTTATGTATATTGGTGGTGCATTAGGACATCTGTTGTAGTGGAACAGATCAGCTTTCTACACAGATCACATTCTGCCATCACAATGACACTTGCAGTATGGCACAGGTGTGCATGTGTCTATATACCATCATTAAATATTCTGCGACTTACATCAATATCAATTCATATTGATTACATGCTCACATAAGTCTTGTCTCATACACATGGTTGTCATGCTTTGACATGCACAACTAATGTATCACATGTTTTGATGCAATTGCAACCATGTGGAATTAATTATATGTACAGTTGTGTTTCTACACCCAGGGATTATTGTGGTTGTCAGCAGCACCATTGTCTGACTATTAGCATTTTTATGTCAGGAAATGTTCTGCATTAGCCATAAATAACTGATCTCTAATGTGTTCTGATATGACATCAGGCCACTCAACCACAGCTTGCCCATGAAACGCATATAGGCATATTTTGTGCAAGTGATTTAAGCATGTGACATTGGTAGAGCTGTACTACTGTGTGCATAAAAGTGAGTGGAATGCGATGAATGACCAAGGCTGTATGGAGGTCTTGTTGCAAGTCATTTATTCCAATACATATGAAATGTTAAGTGGAATACACAATTAAGCACAGATCTGTGTGTGGATATCAGCAGACATATCCATCCAGAATACATAGACAATCTGCTAGTTGTTTGTCTCACATGTCACCACCCTGTCATCACTGGCCATCAGCTAAAGTATACATGCAAACATTACTCAGTTTTTATTCTCAAGAGGGCACCACATTTGTGCACTATGTATGGCTAACAGCACAGACGCAATAGGCCCTGACAACATCACAGATGCCTATAGTGTGACTTTAAATCTGACCTACCAGACACAGTTGGATCCATATGTCAACACAGCTTCCAGACATTCTATGATCCCATAGAAGGGTATACAGCAGCATCCTTCTGACTCAGGGGACCATCACCTGATTCATGGAGTTATAGACCCGTCCTGACTCTCCTCATCTGTGAGGTAGGTCAGGGAGTCATCACGGACCTTCTCTAAAAGAACACAGTTAATACCCCAACTGTATACTAAACCAACATTTGATTTGCTCAGGCTAAATCATGTCTGTTACATTTGTTCACTATCTTTAAGAAGGTAATAAAGGGAATACATGATGACAACACTAACATCCTCTGTAACTTGACCTGGGCAAGGCATTTGACACAAATCATCAATCAGGTATTACAGAGAAACTGTCACAAGTAGCCATAAACACCTACGTCACCAAGTGGGTAGACAACTGGAACACACACACTTGACAGATAAATATGTCACAGTGTGTGAAGTCACCGCTATCTAGAGTCCAGTGACCATGTCCATACCTAAGGACACTGTGGTAGGCCCTTTAAAGTTCATTATTTAAGTGTCAGACATCAAAACTGACATACGCATCCTTTCCCCAACCAGCTTTGTGGAGGACTGCAAATTGTGAACAATCATTGAATTCAAGTGTGGTATTGGTATAATGCTTACAGTACCAGCACACACACAAAAGATTGATGTCACAGCCATGGGGACATGGTAGATGAAGGAAACTCACAGGAGAATTAGTTCCATTATGAATGCAAATGCACAAGATAATTACAATATGGACAACACACCCCTGTGAGTAGACCGAGTGGTATGCACACTTATCAACTAGTTAGGATTGCTTGTTATTTGTAATACAGGTGTAACAGTGTCCCTCCGAACACTTATGGCTGATGTTACATTTTGAAGGAGTTGTGCTTGATTCCCCTCAGTGATTGTTGATGAATTATAATAGTTGTACAACTATGTTCTTGCAGAAGCATCTATGATTACTCACAATTGCAGATGTTATGTCAAAGACATGGGATTGCTGGTGGTACTTTTCTAATATTGTCAAAAATTGTGCGTGCTTCTGTCTACTGTTGTTCAATACCCTGTTACTATGTGTCCTGTTTAGTTGAGACCTATGTTGACATTACATTCATTCTCAGGCAACCCACTTTGCACAGCTTTGCAATATGCACCTAACCCCTATTGTATATACTATCACTGATATATGTCTTCTCCATTGTTCATCTCAGGATGCTTATATCACAAAGGATCTTCTTCAATGATATGTCACCTTGTGTGACACTCACATAATATAGGATCATAGGCTCATAGGAGATTACTAGGCTATCGACTCAGAGGTCATTTTAAGCCTAGCCATTTCATCCCAATGTAATACCATAGATATGCCAGTCAATACCCAAGATTGCATTTAGTGATGACTGACCATGTACACAAGGGTTGTAGGCTCTACTCCCAATAAGAATTTACAGTCCCCATCCACTCGTCCAGGTTCCTTTTGAACAGTGTCAGGGAGGTGCTCTTTTTGACATTAATTGGTAGCCTGTTACAAGGACACAGGAGTCACTGGGAGATAAACCTGTCCCTCCAGCATGTCCTGTTTAAGTTGCAGGCCATACTCAGGTCCCTGGAATGGGTAGCCATAGTCCAGTTTGATTTACAGATATGCAGCAAGTTCATTAGGTTTGGGTCTTGGATTGCTCTGCAGGCCAGGTATAAGTCTCCCCTAAAAAGTCTATACGATACAGAATGTAGTGACAGGGACTTTAGTTGGTCTGTGTAAGGCACATGCTGGAGCCCCTTGATCTTCTTTGTTAGAAAGCTAGGTCCCTTAGCGCTTCATGAGTACTTAAGGCATTGTTGTTGATTTGATAGTGTGAGGGGACATTGTTTGTACTGAAGGGAACGATGATGCATTTCTTTGCATTCAGCTTGAGACCATGACAAATACACCAGTCGCTGATCTGCTCGAGACCCTCCTGGAGTATAATGACATCATTAGGGGATTCAATTATTGCACCTAATTTGCAGTTGTCTGCAAACTTGGTCAGCCACAATCCCTTAGTTTTGACCTGAACTTCTGAGAAGTATATGCCAAACAGTAGGAGGCCCAGCGTTGACCCCTGTGGCACCCCACAGGTAACAGGTCTGCTGGTAGATGTGGAGTTACCTGCTTTGATATTATGTGTCCAGTTTGAGAGCCAGATGGCAACTCATCTTACAACGAAGGGGTTTACATTAAGTTTGCTAACTTTATCAGTAATGCCTGAATGTGGGATTGTGTCAAAGGCCTTTGCCAGGTTGAGGTATGTTGTCTGCACAGATTTACCTTTGTAATGGTCTTGGTCACCTTTTCAAAGAAATCCACCAAATTTAAGAGGCAGGATGTGCCCTTCATGAAGACGAACTGGGTAGTATACAGGATATGGAGGTCACCTATGACTTTATGAGGTCCTTAATGATACATTCCATGGCCTTATAGATGAGGCTGTTCAGGCTTATGGGTTGCAATTCTCCTGGATCTGTTGCTAGGCCACCTTTGTGGAGGGGAATAACTGTTGCTATTCTCCACTCCACAGGAACAAAGCCTGTGGTTAGGCTATGATTGAAAAGGGTACTTAGTGGTGATGCTAGGCCATGTTTTAGCATATTTAGAAGACAGCTTGAGATGTCATCTGGCTCCATAAAGGCTGAGTTTTTCACCTTGAGCAAGGCTTTGAGGATCTGATTTTCAGATATGTAGGGTGGGTGGAGTTTGGAGGAAGGTTTGCTGTATATTAGGAGGGGATAAGGGGGTGAAATTTTCACCAAGCCTATCCACTAGCAGATTTGCTAGCTCTGTGAGGTCAGTGTGTGTGATACTGTTGGTCATTAGTTCTGCACATGCTTGGGTCCTACCCTTTAGGTTATGTATGTAGCTGTAAAAGGCCCTATGGTTATCCTTGGCTGTACTTGCTAAATTTTTTCTCAAAGGAGCCCTTGGAGGATTTTAGAAGTTGTCTTATTTGCCTGTTGAGGCTGAGGAGGGTGATTTTCCATTGTTGGGTCCTTGCCTTTGTTTTTTTGGACAGCAACTTTTTGCATTTATTGTAAAGTTTCTTGATGCTGAATGTCCACCATGGCAGCTTGGTTTTACTTGGGACTCTAGCTTTGATTCTTTCTGGTAGGGCCGAGTGATTGTATTGGGCTTTAGTGTAAGCTTTAGCATAGCTACCACTTCCAGCTTGGGGTGGGGAATGGAATGCATTTATACCTTCACCAAGGAGGGTATAGTTTGTCTTGGTGAAGTTGTTTAGTCTGATTTCACCCTTTGTGAGTTCTGGTGTTAGTGCCAGCTTTGAAGATGACTGATTTATGGTCAATTTTAACTGAGGGTTCTATAAGTTGCAGCAGTGCATCTGTTTAACATGTTGGTGAGGACCAGATCCAGAATGTTTGTTCCCCTTGTCAGGATATGGACAATTTACTCCAGGGCATTTGAGTTAAAAAAGTCAAAGAACTTTTGCGCTAGTGAGTTAGGCTAGCATAGGTTTCCCAGTTGATGGTGGGATCATTGAAATCCCCATAACCAGTGTGTTCGGTAAAACTGGATTGTCTCCAGTTTGGTCAAGTAGGCTTCATGGGCATTGTGACCCATGGAGAAGGATGTATAACTGGCTATGACTTAAATGGGGGTTTTACCCACTGTAACCTGGACTTGAAGTAACTCTATCAAGTTGTCCAGTCTAACTATATGGGAGGTAAATTTATCTCTAATATAGATTGAAACACTTTGCACAGCTTTGCAATATGTACCTAACCCCTATTGTATATACTATCACTGATATATGTCTTCTCCATTGTTTCATCCCAATGTAATACCATAGAAATGCCAAAATAGCAGCAAGATAGTATATATATATATATATATGTATATATATATATATATATATATATATATATATATACTTAATTAGGTCAACAGATCATAAATCAACAATTTCAATGTTAGGAATGTTGACCCCAAACGTTTGACAGTGCAAATGTTGACAACCAACTGTGTATGTGCAAGGAAGATCCTCACTGTATGCAAAAAAAACAAATAACATTTTTTTTGCAGGGGGCAAGGCTTGCTGTAACCCCCAAATCCCTTGCTAATGATATATACTAACACCCTAGTTGGGGATTGTCAATCTAGAGCACATGTTGGCCATATCCATATGTCAACCAAATGTTGGCAATCAAACAGATGACCCAATGCCTGATTCTCATGTGTGTGTGGGTGTGTGTTTTGTGTATGTGTGCATTATAAAATATAATGGATGCTCAAAAGTTATTTTTATTCAACAAAGACTGTTTTTACTGTTACTTGCAACTTCTTTAGTATGACTAGTGCATTCAAACAGATGACTACTATAGATAAGAATTAAACCAAGTCATGTGACCAGCGTAATTATCTTTAAAAAGGCCAGCTTTAAAGCAAAAAAAGAATAATAAATAAGCAGACATGTCATAAAATGTAAATGATAATACCATTTAATATTATCAAACAGCATTTTAGAAAGAAGTCATGTTCATTCAGTTCAGGGGAAATAATGCTCCAATTAAAACTATCTGTATTTTTTTAGTTTTAAGCAACTGATTTACATACAAGCTGGCTGCACTGGCCACTAGTATAACACTATCTATTCCAAAAAATGAATTTAGCAGAAGCATGTATTAATAAATGTTTACAAAGGGCACTGCATTTTATTTAAATATCCTAGAAATTTGTCCTCTATTGAAGGACCCACGTCTGCACTGTGTTATATAAATAATCTACCTAGAATAACATCTTATGCAATTTTGTATATTAAATGTGCCAAAGCAAATACATTTTCCAACGATTCTACTCCTTGGCAAAAGTTCATGTACATCAGATTCCATACTTTGATGGCATTCACTATTATGTTTTGCAAAATACCCACGCCATGTTCTTTCCTTCTCTGAAAATAAATTTGCATTCTGTTGGCAGAATACTGGACTGAAAAAAGTCTGGTATGTGCATTCAGCTGAAATCAGCTGTACCAGGTTTTTCTCCATTTGGATAGTTGCTGCTCTGATGGAGTGAATGAATTCCATATATATATATATATATATATCTATATATATATATATTTAACACTTGTTTACTGGGATAGTCTGACTAGGGTAAACAAAACAAAAAAAAAACATTTTTAGTGGTAGCCCAAGGAGAAAAGCTCCACAAATAGAAATAGAAATAGAAATACATAGCAGTACAGTGATATTATAGTTGTTGCATATATACATTGCAATATAGATCATTAGTAACAGGACAAAGAGAAGTATTAGAATATAACAAAAAAACTGCAGGATAGTTGTGGTACTCAAAAATGTCATGCTAATCATTTGCTAGCACCTTAACTGCACTAGCCAGGAGCAGTCCATGTACAAAGCCAAAAATCAGCAAGGACATTTCTGAGCACGTGTTTGAACTCATTACAATTAGTAGTAATTCTAAGGTTTAATGGAAGTGAGTTCCAATGTTTTGCTGCATGATGGGAGTACTGCATGATGGGGTATTTGTTGATTTGGTATCCTGTAGTAAACATGCATTAGTCAATTGAAGGGAATGTCTGGTTGAATAGATTTGGAGAATGTTTTGTAGTGTGGGTGTTTATTCGGCATGATGTAATATATTGTGAGCCATGGTTAGCTGATTGTACAAGAGAAGATGTGGATGTTCTAGCCAAGACAGTTTTTTTCAGTGGTGTATATGATTTGGAAAGTCAGAAGAAAATTTGGCAATTTTATTGTAACATCGCTCTAGTTTCTTTAGATTTGTTTTTTTGAGATTGATAAAGACTGGAGAAGCATATAGGGGAGTTGATAAAAGATGAGTTCTGGCAATAGCTATCCTAGAGGTGTTGGTTAGCAAATGTTTCTTCCTGTGCAAAGTACCCATTCTTTTGTAAATGTCCTCAATAATTTGTGCGACATGAAGGTCAAATCTTAGGTTGTTGTCAAGGGTGATGCCTAGCAGTTTGGTATGTGTGTCAGGAGTGATTATAGTGCTGTTACTGGTAGTGATGAAGAAAGTAGTAGTGGGGGGTGGCTCTGGAGATTTGGAAGACCATGAATTTGTTTTTGTTTTTTTGGGTTAACTATGAGCTGAGATTCTAAGAACCAGGATTCTTTTTCAGAGAAGGACTTTTGTGTGATTATCGTGATTTGATGAAGTGTTGGAAGATGGCATATAAGGGTAGTGTCATCTGCACACTGAACAATAGTTGCTAGTGGGCCGGCAGTGTTTAGGTCACTGGTGAAAATGTTAAACAGAAGTGGGCTAAGAAATGAACCCTGTGGCACACCTAGTGTGACTGGGAAAAGAGTGTATTTATGTTGCCATATAACTGGTTGTTGCGTTCTTTTAGGGAACTTTGGAACCACAGGATAGCAGACAGATGTAGGTTAAGGTTAGATAGAATATTTAACAGTTTATGATGGGAGACTGTATCAAAGACCTTGGACATGTCTAAGAAGACTTCAGAAACAAATTTGCCCTCATTACGGAGTTTATAAATAGTATTGGAAAAGTTAAGGAGTGCAGTAGTGGTGCTGTGGTGGGGTCTGAAACCATATTGAGAGCTGGCAAGAAGGTTACTGGAAATGAGGTAGTGAAGGAGTTGGGCATGAATACATCTTTCAAGGATTTTAGATATAGGTTTTAAAATAGCAGTTGGCCTATAATTTGTGAGCTCTGTAGAGCTGTCCCTTCTGTATACAGATAGTATATGCAATTTTCCATAGCTTTTGGGGTGTATTGTTCTGCAATAGATCTGTTGATTACAATTGCTACAGGATGAGGTACGGCTTCAGCTGTTATTTAGGTATTCAGCAGGTAGGTGATGTGCTACAACAGTGGCAGGTTTGAGTTTCTTTACTAGTTTTTCAATAGTTTTTTGTGGATAGAGGTTGAAGGGAGAATTATGTACTATTTGGGTTAGGGGAATTGGATGTAGTTGGTAAGTTAGGGTTCTTATGTTAATTAGAGGCAATATACTTTCTGTGAAGAACTTGTTAAATTCTTCTGCAATGGTACTAGAGGACTTTGGAATATTGGGGGGAGGAGTTGTTTCTTTGCCTGGGTGAAGGATGGATTTAATAGTTCTCCAGAATTTTGAGGAATTTTATGCTGGTGCTTCAACTGTAGGTTATTGTAATACTTCTTTTTCTCTAGGTTAATCTGACGTTTAGCTTTATTTCTAAGTTGCTGGAATGCTTGTCAATTATTATGTGTTTTACAGGAATACTATAATTGCCATGCCTTATCTTTTTCCTTTAAGAGGGTCCTTGTATCACTGGAGAGCTATAGTGTAAAGTTAGATTTACAGTGAATTGTTCTAGGTGGTGCTAATCTGTTAAGAATGTTGAGAAAGATATTATTGAAATATTCTACTGCTGTATCAAGGGAATGTATTTCAGGATGGTCCAATTACACTTTTTCTAGGGTTTGTATAAATTCTAGGGAACAAAAGTTTTTCTCACTACATATTTGTTGAAATACGTTGCGTTTGATGAGATTAGGATGCTGCTTAAGTAGGTAGGTAGGCATATGGTCACTAAGACTGTCATGCAGACATCCATAATGTTGGTAGAGGTCAGGTTTATTGATTAACATCCAATCTAGTGTAGATTGTTGGCTTTTTTATCAATACTGGTGGGTCTCTGTATAAGTTGAGTGAAACCAAATAGGTTAATGAAGTTTTTAGATGTGGCTGAATTACAGGAGGACCAGTCCACATTAAGTCACTTATTATGATGGTTTCATGAGCTAAAGTGTTAGATATGATTTGAAAGATATGCTCAATAATGGAAACATTATTACCAGGTGGGATGTGGATGACTCTTGGGAGATTAAGTTATCTATATTTTCTAGTTTGGGTATGTCCAGTGTTCAGATTAACTGGTACATATATGTTATGTATGTGTGTGTGTGTGTGTGTGTGTGTGTGTGTGTGTGTGTGTGTGTGTGTGTGTGTGTGTGTGTGTGTGTGTGTGGTTGGTGGTACATCATGGTTATTGTATGATCTTTGGAATCATTCTTCATTGCACTACCACTTGGAAAACCTTTCACTTAGCCACATGCATCCACCATCCTCTGTTTTCCACTGGTCACATGACATCCTTCTTGCAGAGGAGTGGAGGATGTCCTCATATCAAATATGCATGCACCCATGCACCCTATGAAGCAGAATCATTCCATAAGCCTATACAAGCCATCTGAAGAACACTGCATGTGTGATTGCTAATTCTGTCATGGTGAGGAGCACACATCCCATATGGAGAGTGTCCAGATGTAATACACTCAAACAAGTATACACATACGCACAATAGGCTTATTATCTTCCATAATATAGATATAAGGGATTTTTTACAGGATATAATAATGGCTAGGATTTCAAGTGATGTTAGACATTAGCCTAATAATGTCCTATGACCCTACAATGATTGACATGTCAATGTTACTTTTACTGACATGCTGTATTGAGGTGTGGATGTATAGTATGGCAACAAAAGAGTCTTATAGTCTGTGATGTAAGCTAAAGTATTTATGGCTGTTGATACCATTGCAGTATATGCTGCTTCTATAACAACTGTAGTAATATGTCTCCTAAGAATACTTGACATGGTATGATACACTGTTATGTATATTGGTGGTGCATTAGGACATCTGTTGTAGTGGAACAGATCAGCTTTCTACACAGATCACATTCTGCCATCACAATGACACTTGCAGTATGGCACAGGTGTGCATGTGTCTATATACCATCATTAAATATTCTGTGACTTACATCAATATCAATTCATATTGATTACATGCTCACATAAGTCTTGTCTCATACACATGGTTGTCATGCTCTGACATGCACAAATAATGTATCACATGTTTTGATGCAATTGCAACCATGTGGAAATAATTGTATGTACAGTTGTGTTTCTACACCCAGGGATTATTGTGGTTGTCAGCAGCACCATTGTCTGACTATTAACATTTTTATTTCAGGAAATGTTCTGCATTAGCCATAAATAACTGATCTCTAATGTGTTCTGATATGACATCAGGCCACTCAACCACAGCTTGCCTATGAAACGCATATTGGCATATTTTGTGCAAGTGATTTAAGTATGTGACATTGGTAGAGATGTACTACTGTGTGCATAAAAGTGAGTGGAATGCGATAAATGACCAAGGCTGTATGGAGGTCTTGTTGCAAGTCATTTATTCCAACACATATGAAATGTTAAGTGGAATACACAATTAAGCACAGATCTGTGTGTGGATGTCAGCAGACATATCCACCCAGAATACATAGACAATCTGCTAGTTGTTTGTCTCACATGTCACCACCCTGTCATCACTGGCCATCAGCTAAAGTATACATGCAAACATTACTCAGTTTTTATTCTCAAGAGGGCACCACATCTGTGCACTATGTATGGCTAACAGCACAGACGCAATAGGCCCTGACAACATCACAGATGCCAATAGTGTGACTTTAAATCTGATCTACCTGACACAGTTGGAGCACCTTATCGAACCCACCACTGCCTTAACCTTAAGAAAATTGGCTGGTTGGAATTGCCCAATCTTCTCAAACTCAATCAACTCACTGAAGCTTTCAAAATAATCAACCATCCAGATAGAACCCCATCACTGATCAGTATATTGACCCCCTATACCAACCTTAACTGCCTTTCGATCCTCAAGCAGTGTTCAAATACTCACCATTAAATCAAAAAATATGGGTGGTGATGCTCTCTACGCTAACTCCATTGGAAAGCCCTGTAATTCCCTTCCAAACCACCTAAGAAATTTGACCTCACTTAATCAATTCAAAAATAATCTCAAAGAATATCTTAAATCACACTGGCTATGCCCCTGTTCCGAACCAGACTAACTTATCGACCCCTCTCCACCTTTGACTCCACCCCTTCTCGGAGTTCATTACCTTTAACTCTTGCCTTCTCAATGCTACCATGCAAAATCTTGCTTTAGACTATGTGTATGTCCTATAATCAGCATGTATAGCCTTTTGTATTGTTTTTTTTTTATCCTATGTTAATCCTACCTATTTTGAGTTGAAATGTAAAATGTCTTGTCATTTTGTTGGAGCTTTTCTCCCCGGGCCTCTACTGAAAAAGGACATGTATCCAGCTAGACTAGCCTGGTCAACAAATGTAAAATAAAATAAAAAAAAAATAAATAAAATAAAATAAATAAAATATGTCAACACAGTTTCCAAACATTCTATGATCCCATAGAAGGGTATACAGCAGCATCCTTCTGACTCAGGGGACCATCACCTGATTCATGGAGTTATAGACCCATCCTGACTCTTCATCTGTGAGGTAGGCCAGGGAGTCATCATGGACCTTCTCTAAAAGAACACAGTTAATACCCCAACTGTATACTAAACCAATATTTGATTTGCTCAGGCTAAATCATGTCTGTTACATTTGTTCACTGTCTTTAAGAAGGTAATAAAGGGAATACATGATGACAACAATAACATCCTCTGTAACTTGACCTGGGCAAGGCATTTGACACAAATCATCAGTCAGGTATTACAGAGAAACTGTCACAAATAGCCATAAACACCTACGTCACCAAGTGGGTAGACAACTGGAACACACACACTTGACAGATAAATATGTCGCAGTGTGTGAAGTCACCGCTATCTAGACTCCAGTGACCATGTCCATACCTAAGGACACTGTGGTAGGCCCTTTAAAGTCCACTATTTAAGTGTCAGACATCAAAACTGATATACGCATCCTTTCCCCAACCAGCTTTGTGGAGGACTGCAAATTGTGAACAATCATTGAATTCAAGTGTGGTATTGGTATAATGCTTACAGTACCAGCACACACACAAAAGATTGATGTCACAGCCATGGGGACATGGTAGATGAAGGAAACTCACAGGAGAATTAGTTCCATTATGAATGCAAATGCACAAGATAATTACAATATGGACAACACACCCCTGTGAGTAGACCGAGTGGTATGCACACTTATCAACTAGTTAGGATTGCTTGTTATTTGTAATACAGGTGTAACAGTGTCCCTCCGAACACTTATGGCTGATGTTACATTTTGAAGGAGTTGTGCTTGATTCCCCTCAGTGATTGTTGATGTATTATAATAGTTGTACAACTATGTTCTTGCAGAAGCATCTATGATCACTCACAATTGCAGATGTTATGTCAAAGACATGGGATTGCTGGTGGTACTTTTCTAATATTGTCAAAAATTGTGCGTGCTTCTGTCTACTGTTGTTCAATACCCTGTTACTATGTGTCCTGTTTAGTTGAGACCTATGTTGACATTGCATTCATTCTCAGGCAACCCACTTTGCACAGCTTTGCAATATGCACCTAACCCCTATTGTATATACTATCACTGATATATGTCTTCTCCATTGTTCATCTCAGGATGCTTATATCACAAAGGATCTTCTTCACTGATATGTCACCTTGTGTGACACTCACATAATATAGGATCATAGGCTCATAGGAGATTACTAGGCTATCAACTCAGAGGTCATTTTAAGCCTAGCCATTTCATCCCAATGTAATACCATAGATATGCCAGTCAATACCCAAGATTGCATTTAGTGATGACTGACCATGTCCACGAGGGTTGTAGGCTCTATTCCCAATAAGAATTTACAGTCCACATCCACTCGTCCAGGTTCCTTTTGAACAGTGTCAGGGAGGTGCTCTTTTTGACATTAATTGGTAGCCTGTTACAAGGACACAGCAGTCACTGGGAGATAAACCTGTCCCTCCAGCACGTCCTGTTTAAGTTGCAGGCCATATTCAGGTCCCTGGTATGGGTAGCCATAGTCCAGTTTGATTTACAGATATGCAGCAAGTTCATTAGGTTTGGGTCTTGGATTGCTTTGCAGGCCAGGTATAAGTCTCCCCTAAAAAGTCTATACGATACAGAATGTAGTGACAGGGACTTTAGTTGGTCTGTGTAAGGCACATGCTGGAGCCCCTTGATCTTCTTTGTTAGAAAGCTAGGTCCCTTAGAATTTCATGAGTACTTAAGGCATTGTTGTTGATTTGATAGTGTGAGGGGGTATTGTTTGTACTGAAGGGAATGATGATGCATTTCTTTGCATTCAGCTTGAGACCATGACAAATACACTAGTCGCTGATCTGCATGAGATCCTCCTGGAGTATAATGACATCATTAGGGGATTCAATTATTGCACCTAATTTGCAGTTGTCTGCAAACTTGGTCAGCCACAATCCCTTAATTTTGACCTGAACTTCTGAGAAGTATATGCCAAACAGTAGGAGGCCCAGCGTTGACCCCTGTGGCACCCCACAGGTAACAGGTCTGCTGGTAGATGTGGAGTTACCTGCTTTGATATTATGTGTCCAGTTTGAGAGCCAGATGGCAACTCATCTTACAAGGAAGGGGTTTACATTAAGTTTGCTAACTTTATCAGTAATGCCTGAATGTGGGATTGTGTCAAAGGCCTTTGCCAGGTTGAGGTATGTTGTCTGCACAGATTTACCTTTGTAATGGTCTTGGTCACCTTTTCAAAGAAATCCACCAAATTTAACAGGCAGGATGTGCCCTTCATGAAGACGAACTGGGTAGTATACAGGATATGGAGGTCACCTATGTCTTTATTAGGTCCTTAATGATACATTCCATGGCCTTATAGATGAGGCTGTTCAGGCTTATGGGTTGCAATTCTCCTGGATCTGTTGCTAGGCCACCTTTGTGGAGGGGAATAACTGTTGCTATTCTCCACTCCACAGGAACAAAGCCTGTGGTTAGGCTATGATTGAAAAGGGTACGTAGTGGTGATGCTAGGCCATGTTTTAGCATATTTAGAAGACAGCTTGAGATGTCATCTGGCTCCATAAAGACTGAGTTTTTCACCTTGAACAAGGCTTTGAGGATCTGATTTTCAGATATGTAGGGTGGGTGGAGTTTGGAGGAAGGTTTGCTGTATGTTAGGAGGGGATAAGGGGGTGAAATTTTCACCAAGCCTATCCACTAGCAGATTTGCTAGCTCTATGAGGTCAGTGCGTGTGATACTGTTGGTCATTAGTTCTGCACATGCTTGGGTCCTACCCTTTAGGTTATGTATGTAGCTGTAAAAGGCCCTATGGTTATCCTTGGCTGTACTTGCTAATTTTTTTCTCAAAGGAGCCCTTGGAGGATTTTAGAAGTTGTCTTATTTGCCTGTTGAGGCTGAGGAGAGTGATTTTCCATTGTTGGGTCCTTGCCTTTGTTTTTTTGGACAGCAACTTTTTGCATTTATTGTAAAGTTTCTTGATGCTGGATGTCCACCATGGCAGCTTGGTTTACCTTGGGACTCTGGCTTTGATTCTTTCTGGTAGGGCCGAGTTTGTACAGTTATGCAAGTGATTGTATTGGGCTTTAGTATAAGCTTTAGCATAGCTACCACTTCCAGCTTGGGGTGGGGAATGGAATGCATTTATACCTTCACCAAGGAGGGTATAGTTTGTCTTGGTGAAGTTGTTTAGTCTGATTTCACCCTTTGTGAGTTCTGGTGTTAGTGCCAGCTTTGAAGATGACTGATTTATGGTCAGTTTTAACTGAGGGTTCTATAAGTTGCAGCAGTGCATCTGTTTAACATGTTGGTGAGGACCAGATCCAGAATGTTTGTCCCCCTTGTTAGGATATGGACAATTTACTCCAGGGCATTTGAGTTAACAAAGTCAAAGAACTTTTGCGCTAGTGAGTTAGGCTAGCATAGGTTTCCCAGTTGATGGTGCGATCATTGAAATCCCCATAACCAGTGTGTTCGGTAAAACTGGATTGTCTCCAGTTTGGTCAAGTAGGCTTCATGGGCATTGTGACCCATGGAGAAGGATGTATAACTGGCTATGACTTAAATGGGGGTTTTACCCACTGTAACCTGGACTTGGAGTAACTCTATCAAGTTGTCCAGTCTAACTATATGGGAGGTAAATTTATCTCTAATATAGATTGAAACACTTTGCACAGCTTTGCAATATGCACCTAACCCCTATTGTATATACTATCACTGATATATGTCTTCTCCATTGTTTCATCCCAATGTAATACCATAGAAATGCCAAAATAGCAGCAAGATAGTATATGTATATATATATATATATATATATATATATATATATATATATATATATATACTTAATTAGGTCAACAGATCATAAATCAACAATTTCAATGGCAGGAATGTTGACCCCAAAAGTTTGACAGTGCAAATGTTGACAACCAACTGTGTATGTGCAAGGAAGATCCTCACTGTATGCAAACAAACAAATAAAATTTTTTTTGCAGGGGGCAAGGCTTGCTGTAACCCCCAAATCCCTTGCTAATGATATATACTAACACCCTAGTTGGGGATTGTCACTCTAGAGCACCTGTTGGCCATATCCATATGTCAACCAAATGTTGGCAATTAAACAGATGACCCAATGCCTGATTCTCATGTTTGTGTGTGTGTGTGTTTTGTGTATGTGCGCATTATAAAATATAATGGATGCTCAAAAGTTATTTTTATTCAACAAAGACTGTTTTTACTGTTACTTGCAACTTCTTTAGTATGAATAGCACATTCAAACAGATGACTACTATAGAGAAGAATTAAACCAAGTCATGTGACCAGCGTAATTATCTTTAAAAAGACCAGCTTTAAAGCAAAAAAAGAATAATAAATAAGCAGACATGTCATATTTTTTTCCAGCTTGTACCAACTCAGCACAGATCCTCGTGGTGGCCTGCAGAGTGATCCAAGCAGCAGAGAGCTAAAAGAGTGACTTTCTACCAGATATAAGTATTTTTTGTGGCTTTCCCACTGTTATTTAAGCTAGCGACTGCATTTCGCCTGTTTTACTGCTACTTTAAGTGATTTCTGCATTTTACACTGTTTATTGCACTTTAAGTTACTAATTGTTGCAAATTGTTTCTGTAGGCTACACACTATTTATTATAGCATTTACTGTCTGTTTTTCCTTGTCTCTGTAATAAAACAAAAAAATCTCTTGTTTTCCTGCCTTACTGAACTAGAGTAGTCCAGTTTCAGAGTTGCTGATCCCTGGGCTTTGTTTTAGTTCCTGTTACTGATTCATTGCCTTATTAGGGAGGAGGAAGTTTCTTTGCTTACCAGTGGGAGTGGGAAGCACTGAGCAGCCTTTCTGTCGATTTGGTGAAGTTTCAGCCAGAAACTAGTAGTCCATTGGTTGTTTTTCAGCCCCTGCTATAAAACACGCTAAACACCAGCTTGTACCAACTCAGCACAGATCCTCGTGGTGGCCTGCAGAGTGATCCAAGCAGCAGAGAGCTAAAAGAGTGACTTTCTACCAGATATAAGTATTTTTCCACTGTTATTTAAGCTAGCAACTGCATTTCGCCTGTTTTATTGCTACTTTAAGTGATTTCTGCATTTTACACTGTTTATTGCACTTTAAGTTACTAATTGTTGCAAATTGTTTCTGTAGGCTACACACTAAAGTGATTTACAGCAATTACTGTCTGTTTTTCCTTGTCTCTGTAATAAAACAAAAATCTCTTGTTTTCCGCCTTACTGAACTAGAGTAGTCCAGTTTCAGAGTTGCTGATCCCTGGGCTTTGTTTTAGATCCATTGCCTTATTAGGAAGGAGGAAGTTTCTTTGCTTACCAGTGGGAGTGGGAAGCACTGATTTGTCTGATTTGGTGAAGTTTCAGCCAGAAACTAGTAGTCCATTGGAGGTTAAACTATTTCACCTTGATAAAGCACATAGTACCAAACCCACTTCCCGAGTCCTTTGAAAGTCTCTTTATCTACTACTAGTATGTCGAGGGATCAGAACCTGGGAATATTGAGGCAATGTTACAACTGCCTCATGTACACAGACAATCCTCTCCTTCTCCCACAAAACACAAATACATGCGAGATGCAACTATGCTGAGCTCTCAACATAGGACTGGCAAGACCAGACAGGAGGAGAAGGTAACCACACACAATACATACCCAGTCACACATGGTACCATCACAACTTCAAAAAGACGGCTCTGATCAAAACAAAACAGCAGAGGCCACCCCAACACATGCAACACATAGACCACACAGTCAGAGTGTCAAACAGTCAAACAAAATGCCAGACACACTTGTCATTGGTGATTCCATAGTCAGACACAGAATCCGCCACATAACGCACTCAGGTCTCTCAGTCGAATAATGCCACAATACAGTGATAAGATGATCAGCTTTAATAATTGGCTTAAATTCTGGTGTCATTCGTCTGCCTGGGATGACATGCTGGACAAGCCACCTGTCACCCTGGGCTGGCCCCATAGTGCCTTTTTAGGCAAGGCTCAAATTCTAAACCTACCACCCTAGAACACCAAAAAGGAAAAAACTAAGGGTAATGCTGCTGCCCAGAAGTCTCAATCAATCTCAAGATGTGAGTCCTTCTCAGGCCCTAGAACATCATGTCTGTGCTGTGACTGTGACCTGGTTCAAGGCTCCTGAGAGCACCCTGAGACAACAGGCGTTTCACCTCATCACATGCCCGCCCCAAAATCCGGACAACACAAAAGGAGGGGGTGTCCATAGGAGGGTAGGACACCCACACACCCTGGACACACCCATGACCTGAGTGAGCAGCATCGCAATTAACCAGCAGGCAAGACTGCCCAAGGCAATTCTGCAGCATGTTATGCAATATACTCTCAAACCTCTCAAAACCCTCCTCTGGCCTTCCTGAAAATGATGGAGGATGAAATGTATTCCACACACCATCATACTAGGTGACTCCTTCTACCCATCATACTAGTAAACACTATCTACCCCAACATAGAACTACTCAGATCTCCTTGGAGTTCGAGTAAAACTTTCCTGGATGGAACAACTAGTCACCATCCTCCAGGAAGGAACAAGCACTTGATCTCATCATCAAGAACACATTGAAAATCTCATCACACCGGAAGTATACCCCAAACTGGTCAGACTGTGATCATAACCATCCCTCTGAGGTGAGATCAGCGCCTCACCTAATTTTTCTGGAGGTCCTCATCCCGCCCCTTCCTCAAACAAAAACACCACTAAAAAAAACTGTGGTCTCCTTTAAGGCCCTGAGCCAGTGGTAAACATTATCAGGGTCTCCTTTAAGGCCAGGCAAATGCCTTCAAACTACACACTTTCGGCTTATGGATCAGGCAAACCCAAATCTAACCAAGACTCTCTGACTCAGGCAAGCCGGCCCAGTCCCCACTCCCCAGCCATAAACAAGCTCTCTACCACAAAAAAGGACCAGCTAATACAAGATAGAGCAAAATCCTTGAAAGGTAACAATTAATTTTGGATCATTATAAGTAAATAAAAAAATTAAGAGTTTCTAAGGAAAAAAAAAAGGCAAATTTTATATAGAAAATCACTAAGGACTCTAAAGAGAATATAAGGCAAATTAGAAACCTTAGAGACCATCATAAACCCAGATATGCTCAGAATTAGTTCACTATGAATGTTACTCAACCTACATTACACACACACAACATACTCAGAATTGAAAATTTCTCCCCTCCCCCAAAGGAGAGATATCTATTCCAGAGGATTGTAGCCCCCAAACATCTCCAACGCCCAGGTGAGAACTGCCCTAAAACACAGCATCCATGGGACGGATGGTGTGTCCCGGTGTGCTTCATGAACTCAATGAGGAATTAAACCCAGGACAGCTGTTTAATCTTAGCCTGGAAATTACCGCCCATTAGCTTGACAAGCCTTATCTGCAAAGCCATGGATCATAATGGAACTAATAAAGACATAAGACTTTGGATCCAACTCAGGATCCTGCCTCTTAAACTTGGTTGACTTTTGACAGTCAAGGCCATTGATGAGGAAAGGCAGTCCATACAGACAATACCCCACTCAGGTAAAACTCATCAGCTTGAATGTAAACCCATACATCACAAGATGGGTTGCAAACTGGCTAAGTGACAGAACCCACAGGGTGGAGCCATGTCAGACTCAAAGCCTGTCGCATCTACTTTTCTGAAGTACAAGCAAACACAGGAGGGTTATGGCTGACAAAGTTTGCAGATGACTGCAAACCAGATATCCTCCAGAAGGGCCTCACAGAAATGGATAACTGGTGCCAGAGCCATGGCCTGAAGTTAAACGCCAAAAATGCATTGGGAAAAAGTTGATGACACTGAATGTATCTGACCAGACACCTGCTGCAGCCCAAAAGTTCCTCACAAAAGGATAAAGGGTCTCAAAATATGTCTTATGCTGCCCGACTGAAAGAACTCCAGCTCTATTCAGTCTCATTGCTCAGAGGTGACCTGTGCCTGACATATAAGGCCATGTCAAACCCAGATTTGATGAATATGCTTCACCTCAAAAATCTAGATCCCTCAGAACCACAATGGAACAAAATCCCGGTACATGTGAGGCAGAGCACCTCTCTGGTCTTGTTCAAGAGGAATCTTGACCAATGGATGGGAGATTGCAGATATACCCCAGGGATTACTTTGACATAACTATGGGCTAGGCTTATAAATGCCCTTGGGCAGATAGCCTAGTATGAACCTATGAACCTATGAACCTATGAACCTATATAAATGTAAATGATAATACCATTTAATATTATAAAACAGCATTTTAGAAAGAAGTCATGTTCATTCAGTTCAGGGGAAATAATGCTCCAATTAAAACTATCTGTATTTTTTTAGTTTTAAGCAACTGATTTACATACAAGCTGGCTGCACTGGCCACTAGTATAACTATATCTATTCCAAAAAATGAATTTAGCAGAAGCATGTATTAATAAATGTTTGCAAAGGGCACTGCATTTTATTTACTTGTTGTCCCTTGAATATAGAAGTATGCATTATTTAAATATCCTAGAAATTTGTCCTCTATTGAAGCACCCACATCTGCACTGTGTTATATAAATAATCTACCTAGAATAACATCTTATGCAATTTTGTATATTAAATGTGCCAAAGCAAATACATTTTCCAATGATCCTACTCCTTGGCAAAAGTTCATGTACATCAGATTCCATACTTTGATGGCATTCACTATTATGTTTTGCAAAACACCCACGCCATGTTCTTTCCTTCTCTGAAAATAAATTTGCATTCTGTTGGCAGAATACTGGACTGAAAAAAGTCTAGTATGTGCATTCAGCTGAAATCAGCTGTACCAGGTTTTTCTCCATTTGGATAGTTGCTACTCTGATGGAGTGAATGAATTCCATATATATATATATATATATATATATATATATATATATATATATATATATATATATATATATATATATATATATTTAACACTTGTTTACTGGGAAAGTCTGACTAAGTTAAACAAAACAAATAAAAAACATTTTCAGTGGTAGCCCAAGGAGAAAAACCTCCACAAATAGAAATAGAAATAGAAATACATAGCAGTACAGTGATATTATAGTTGTTGCATATATACATTGCAATATAGATCATTAGTAACAGGACAAAGAGAAGTATTAGAATATAACAAAAAACATGCAGGATAGTTGTGGTACTCAAAATGTCATGCTAATCATTTGCTAGCACATATTACAAAGAGATTTATACTAGAGAAGGTTCTTAACTGCACTAGCCAGGAGCAGTCCATGTACAAAGCCAAAAATCATCAAGGACGTTTTTGAGCATGTGGTTGAACTCATTACAATTAGTAGTAATTCTAAAGTTTAATGGAAGTGAGTTCCAATGTTTTGCTGCATGATGGGAGTACTGCATGATGGGGTATTTGTTGATTTGGTATCCTGTAGTAAACATGCATTAGTCAATTGAAGGGAATGTCTGGCTGAATAGATTTGGAGAATGTTTTGTAGTGTGGGTGTTTATTCGGCATGATATAATATATTGTGAGCCATGGTTAGCTGATTGTACAAGAGAAGATGTGGAAGTTCTGGCAAAGACAGTTTTTTCAGTGGTGTATATGATTTGGAAAGTCAGAAGAAAATTTGGCAATTTTATTGTAACATTGCTCTAGTTTCTTTAGATTTGTTTTTTTTGAGATTGATAAGGACTGGAGAAGCATATAGGAGAGTTGATAAAAGATGAGTTCTGGCAATAGCTATCCTAGAGGTGGTGGTTAGCAAATTTTTCTTCCTGTGCAAAGTACCCATTCTTTTGTAAATGTCCTCAATAATTTGTGCGACATGAAGGTCAAATCTTAGGTTGTTGTCAAGGGTGATGCCTAGCAGTTTGGTATGTGTGTCAGGAGTGATTATAGTGCTGTTACTGGTAGTGATGAAGAAAGTAGTAGTGGGGGCTGGCTCTGGAGATTTGGAAGACCATGAATTTGTTTTTGTTTTTTTGGGTTAACTATGAGCTGAGATTCTAAGAACCAGGATTCTTTTTCAGAGAAGGACTTTTGTGTGATTATCGTGATTTGATGAAGTGTTGGAAGATGGCATATAAGGGTAGTGTCATCTGCACACTGAACAATAGTTGCTAGTGGGCCGGCAGTGTTTAGGTCACTGGTGAAAATGTTAAACAGAAGTGGGCCAAGAATTGAACCCTGTGGCACACCTAGTGTGACTAGGAAAAGGGTGTATTTATGTTGCCATATAACTGGTTGTTGCGTTCTTTTAGGGAACTTTGGAACCACAGGATAGCAGACAGATGTAGGTTAAGGTTAGATAGAATATTCAACAGTTTATGATGGGAGACTGTATCAACGACCTTGGACATGTCTAAGAAGACTTCAGAAACAAATTTGCCCTGATTACGGAGTTTATAAATAGTATTGGAAAAGTTAAGGAGTGCAGTAGTGGTGCTGTGGTGGGGTCTGAAACCATATTGAGAGCTGGCAAGAAGGTTACTGGAAATGAGGTAGTGAAGGAGTTGGGCATGAATACATCTTTCAAGGATTTTAGATATAGGCTTTAAAATAGCAGTAGGCCTATAATTTGTGAGCTCTGTAGAGCTGTCCCTTCTGTATACAGATAGTATATGCAATTTTCCATAGCTTTCGGGGTGTAATGTTCTGCAATAGATCCGTTGATTACAATTGCTACAGGATGAGTTACGGCTTCAGCTGTTGTTTAGGTATTCAGCAGGTAGGTGATCTGCTACAACAGTGGCAGGTTTGAGTTTCTTTAGTAGTTTTTCAATAGTATTTTGTGGATAGAGGTTGAAGGGAGAATGATGTACTATTTGGGTTAGGGGAATTGGATGTAGTTGGTAAGTTAGGGTTCTTATGTTAATTAGAGGCAATATACTTTCTGTGAAGAACTTGTTAAATTCTTCTGCAATGGTACTAGAGGACTTTGGAATATTGTGGGGAGGAGTTGTTTCTTTGCCTGGGTGAAGGATGGATTTAATAGTTCTCCAGAATTTTGAGGAATTTTATGTTGGTGCTTCAACTGTAAGTTATTGTAATACTTCTTTTTCTCTAGGTTAATCTGACGTTTAGCTTTATTTCTAAGTTGCTGGAATGCTAGTCAATTATTATGTGTTTTACAGGAATACTATAATTGCCATGCCTTATCTTTTTCCTTTAAGAGGGTCCTTGTATCACTGGAGAGCTATAGTGTAAAGTTAGATTTACAGTGAATTGTTCTAGGAGGTGCTAATCTGTTAAGAATGTTGAGAAATATATTATTGAAATATTCTACTGCTGTATCAAGGAAATGTATTTCAGGATGGTCCAATTACACTTTTTCTAGGGTTTGTATAAATTCTAGGGAACAAAAGTTTTTCTCACTACATATTTGTTGAAATATGTTGCGTTTGATGAGATTAGGATGCTGCCTAAGTAGGTAGTAGGCATATGGTCACTAAGACTGTCAGGCAGACAGCCATAATGTTGGTAGAGGTCAGGTTTATTGATTAACATCCAATCTAGTGTAGATTGTTGGCTTTTTTATCAATCCTGGTGGGTCTCTCTATAAGTTGAGAGTATATATATATATATATATATATATATATATATATATATATATATGTGTGTGTGTGTGTGTGTGCGTGTGTATGTGTATGCTCTTACATGTATATCTACTTGAATGTACATATGGAAACATAAACATTTATATACTCTTATTCAGTTGTGAAATATCTTGCAATTCTCTACCAGGTTCTTATCTACTCTCACTGTAAATTTTGTACATTTGTATTTTAAACCAAAAGGGGAAATATCCTCTTATTGTATTCTAACGGGTGTAAAGTCTACAATTTGTATGCTACTACACTGTAATGTGTCTTTTGTAAATTTTTCTTCTCTTTGTAAACTTATGGAGTGTTTCTCTCCAAGACTCCAGTGAAAATGAACACATTGTCCAGTCGGACTATCCTGGCAAACAAATGTTAAATAAAAAAATAAATAAAATAATTTTTTAAATTATTTTGTTGACTAAAAATGGTAATTGCCAAGGAGCTCATTCAATGTGTTTTTTGTTTTAAACAATCTCATTGATGAGTTTACAAACACACACACACATGTGTGTGTGTGTGTGTGTGTGTGTGTGTGTGTGTGTGTGTGTGTGTGTGTGTGTGTGTCACATAAATGATTGGAGCTGCTTAATAGACCATGAATTCAGTGTTTTTCTTTGAGAAGTTTGAGGAAGTGCAAATCCCTTTTTAATCAGAACACATGGTTGATGGTGCTTCACCAAGTTTTTCCTTTTTTTGGTTAAGTGGGCATATGTGTGTGTGTGTGTGTGTGTGTGTGTGTGTGTGTGTGTGTGTGTGTGTGTGTGTGTGTGTGTGTGTATTCTGCCTCACAAATTTTGGCAGTACTATTATTTATTTATTTTTTACGCTTGTTAACCAGGTTAGTCCAACTTGGCAAAGAGAGCCTTTTTTCAGTGGAGACCCATAACGATTCAAGTTATAAGATACCTAGCAGTGTAAAAGCAGAGAAAGAGAAATATATAACAGGAATACTACAAGGCAAACGTATAGTATTTTGAGAGTGCAGTAGCAATATATTTGAGAAATTTCGTCAGCATTAAGTTATATACAAGGAAATATAGCAATGCCTTAAAATAAAAAAAATATTTTCTAATATGTAATATACAATTCAAAATTAAAAATATTTTCTAATATGTAATATACAATTCAGAGCAAAATCATGACAAAGTACATCTAAGATGCATTTAATAGCATAGGTATTAACTGCAGAGAGTAATATGTGTAGACAGAATAGATAGGAAATACGAGGCAGATATGTTAATCGATAGAAGAAAAATAATTCATTAGGCTATTTCCTGACAAGTACAGGTTACTACTATTGTTCTTAAAAATCAAGATGTAGACAAAATTTCTCATGTAATTTAAAACATATAGTCTGTGGTAATGTGGATAGTACAGTTATGGTTCTAAACAAATAATGAGAATAGTACAATTACAGTTCTATACAAATAATGGGGATAGTACAATTACAGTTATGTAAAAATAATATGGATAGTACAATTACAGTTCTATACAAATAATGGGGATAGTACAATTACAGTTATGTAAAAATAATATGGATAGTAAAATTACAGTTCTATACAAATAATGGGGATAGTACAATTACAGATCTATACAAATAATGGAGATATACAGTTACAGTTCTATACAAATAATGGGGATAGTACAATTATAGTTCTATACAAATAATGGGGATAGTACAATTACAGTTCTGTACAAATAATATGGATAGTACAGTTACAGTTCTATACAAATAATGGGGATAGTACAATTATAGTTTTGTACAAATAATACGGATAGTAAAATTACAGTTCTATACAAATAATGGGGATATACAGTTACAGCTCTATACAAATGTAGATAGTACAATTACAGTTCTGTACAAATAATATGAATAGTACAATTGCAGTTCTATACAAATAATGGGGATAGTACAATTACAGTTTTGCAAAAATAATATGGATAGTAAAATTACAGTTCTATACAAATAATGGGGATATACAGTTACAGTTCTATACAAATGTAGCTAGTACAATTACAGTTCTGTACAAATAATATGAATAGTACAATTGCAGTTCTATACAAATAATGGGGATAGTACAATTACAGTTTTGTAAAAATAATATGGATAGTAAAATTACAGTTCTATACAAATAATGGGAATATACAGTTACAGTTCTATAAAAATGTAGATAGTACAATTACAGTTTTGTAAAAATAATATGGATAGTAAAATTACAGTTCTATACAAATAATGGGGATATACAGTTACAGTTCTATACAAATGTAGATAGTACAATTACAGTTCTGTACAAATAATATGGATAGTACAATTACAGTTCTATACAAATAATGGGGATAGTACAATTACAGTTTTGTAAAAATAATATGGATAGTAAAATTACAGTTCTATACAAATAATGGGGATATACAGTTACAGTTCTATACAAATGTAGAAAGTACAATTACAGTTTTGTAAAAATAATATGGATAGTACAATTACAGTTCTATACAAATAATGGGGATATACAGTTACAGTTCTATACAAATGTAGATAGTACAATTACAGTTCTGTACAAATAATATGGATAGTATAATTACAGTTCTATACAAATAATGGGGTTAGTACAATTACAGTTTTGTAAAAATAATATGGATAGTAAAATTACAGTTATATACAAATAATGGGGATATACAGTTACAGTTCTATACAAATGTAGATAGTACAATTACAGTTCTGTACAAATAATATGGATAGTGCAATTACAGTTCTATACAAATAATGGGGATAGTACAATTACAGTTTTGCAAAAATAATATGGATAGTAAAATTACAATTCTATACAAATAATGGGGATACAGAGTTACAGTTCTATACAAATGTAGATAGTACAATTACCGTTCTGTACAAATAATATGGATAGTACAATTACAGTTCTATACAAATAATGGGGATAGTACAATTACAGTTTTGTAAAAAATAATATGGATAGTAAAATTACAGTTCTATACAAATAATGGGGATATACAGTTACAGTTCTATACAAATGTAGATAGTACAATTACAGTTCTGTACAAATAATATGGATAGTACAATTACAGTTCTATACAAATAATGGGGATATACAGTTACAGTTCTATAGAAATGTAGATAGTACAATTACAGTTTTGTAAAAATAATATGGATAGTAAAATTACAGTTCTGTACAAATAATGGGGATAGTGCAATTACAGTTTTGTAAAAATAATATGGATAGTAAAATTACAGTTCTATACAAATAATGGGGATATACAGTTACAGTTCCATAAAAATGTAGATAGTATAATTACAGTTCTGTACAAATAATATGGATAGTACAATTACAGTTCTGTACAAATAATATGGCTAGTACAATTACAGTTTTATACAAATAATGGAGATAGTACAATTACAGTTCTATACAAATAATGGGGATAGTACAGTTACAGTTCTGTACAAATAATGTGGATAGTACAGTTACAGTTCTATACAAATAATGTGGATAGTACAATTACAATTCTATACAAATAATGGGGATAGTACAATTACAGTTCTATACAAATAATGGGGATAGTACAGTTGCAGTTCTATACAAATAATGGGGATAGTACAATTACAGTTCTATACAAATAATGTGGATAGTACAATTACAGTTTTGTAAAAATAATATGGATAGTAAAATTACAGTTCTCTACAAATAATGGGGCTATACAGTTACAGTTCTATACAAATGTAGATAGTACAATTACAGTTCTGTACAAATAATATGGATAGAACAATTACAGTTCTATACAAATAATGGGGATAGTACAATTACAGTTCTATACAAATAATGTGGATAGTACAATTACAGTTCTATACAAATAATGGGGATAGTACAATTTCAGTTTTGTAAAAATAATATGGATAGTAAAATTACAGTTCTATACAAATAATGGGGATATACAGTTACAGTTCTATACAAATGTAGATAGTGCAATTACAGTTCTGTACAGATAATATGGATAATAGAATTACAGTTCTATACAAATAATGGGGATATACAGTTACAGTTCTATAGAAATGTAGATAGTACAATTACAGTTTTGTAAAAATAATATGGATAGTAAAATTACAGTTCTGTACAAATAATGGGGATAGTGCAATTACAGTTTTGTAAAAATAATATGGATAGTACAATTACAGTTCTATAGAAATAATGTGGATAGTACAATTACAGATCTATAAAAAATAATGGGGATAGTATAATTATAGTTCTGTATAAATAATGGGGAAAGTACAATTACAGTTCTATACAAATAATGGGGATAGGACAGTTACAGTTCTGTACAAATAATGTTGATAGTACAATTGCAGTTCTATACAAATAATGTGGATAGTACAATTACATTTCTATACAAATAATGAGGATGTTACAGTTCTATACAAATAATGGGGATAGTACAGTTACAGTTCTGTACAAATAATGTGGATAGTACAGCTATGGTTCTATACAAACAATGTGGATAGTACAATTACAGTTCTGTGCAAATAATGTGGATAGTATAATTACAGTTCTGTACAAATAATTGGATTGTACAATTATAATTCTATACAAATAATGTGGATAGTGCAATTACAGCTCTATATAGATGATGTTACAGATCTAAACAAATAATGGGGATAGTACAGTTACAGTTCTATACAAATAATGTGGATAGTACAATTACAGTTCTATACAAATGCGGATGTTACAGCTCTAAACAAATGATGGGGATAGTACAGTTACAGTTCTATACAAATAATGTGGATAGTACAATTACAGTTCTGTAACAATAATGTGGATAGTACAATTACAGTTCTATACAAATAATGTGGATAGTACAATTATGGTTCTATGCAAATAATGTGGATAGTACCATTACAGTTCTGTTAAAATAATGTGGATAGTACAGTTACGGTTCTGAACAAATAATGTGGATAGTACAATTACAGTTCTGCACAAATAATGTGGATAGTATAATTACAGTTCTTTACAAATAATGTGGATAGCACAATTACAGTTTTGTACAAATAATGTGGATAGTACAATTACAGTTCTGTACACATAATGTGGACAGTACAATTAAAGTTATATACAAATAATGAGGATGTTACAGTTCTATACAAATAATGGGGACAGTACAGTTGCAGTTCTAAACAAATAATGTGGATAGTACAATTACAGTTCTGTACAAATAATATGGATAGTTCAATTACAATTCTATACAAATAATATGGATAGTACAATTAAAGTTCTGTACAACTAATGTGGATAGTGCAATTACGGTTCTGTACAAATAATGTGAATAGTACAATTACAGTTCTGTACAAATAATATGGATAGTACAATTACAGTTCTAAACAAATAATGTGGATAGTAAAATTACAGTTTTGTACAAATAATATGGATAGTACAGTTACGGTTCTGTATAAATAATATGGATAGTACAATTACAGTTCTATACAAATAATGTGGATAGCACAGTTACTGTTCTGTACAAACAATGTGAATAGTACAATTACAGTTCTATACAACTAACGTGGATAATACAATTGCAGTTCTATACAAATAATGTGGATTGTAAAATTACAGTTCTGTACAAATAATGTGGATAGTACAGTTACAGTTCATAGGTTCATAGGTTCATACTAGGCTATCTGCCCTAGGGCATTTATAAGCCTAGCCATAATGTGTTTGGCTTTCAACACCCATTTTAAATTTATTTTACTATGCCCTTTTTCGAGGTTAGTATACTGTGCCTCTGTCTAACAGTGACACAGAATTGATACCTGGGGTAAACCTACAATCTCCCATCCACTCATCAAGATTCCTCTTGAAGAGAGTTAATGAGGGACTCTGCCTAACCTGGACTGGGATTTTATTCCAGAGTGAAGGGAGCCTCTGGGTTATGAATCTGTCCCTCCAGCATGTTCTATTTATTTCAGTGCTAAGGTTCAAGTCTCTCGAGCGCGTAGCTCGATGGGATTTGGATTTTCTGAGGTGCAGCATGTCCATTAATTCCGGGTTGGACATGGCTTTATACGTCAGGCACAGATTGCCTCTGAGCAGGCGGTATGCCACTGAGTAGAGCTGGAGTTTCTGTAACCGGGCAGCATATGGCATCTGTTTGAGCCCTTTGATCCTCTTGGTGAGGTACTTTTGGGGTCTTTCCAGTTGCTGCAGGTGTTGGTAAGGTACATCCCAAAAGGGGCATTGTACTCAATTATGAGCCTGATAAGGTATGAGTAAAGAGGCATGATCACCTCCCCTGATCTAGATGTGAATCCCTTTATGATTACGTGGGCTATATAAAATGTTTTTCTAACCACTTTGGCCACGTGGTTGTCAAATGAGAGATTGCTATCAACTTGGGTCCCCAGGTCCCTAATTACTTCTTCTGCACTTAATGGATTACTACCTATGTGGTAACTTGTGGGCACTTTGTTTTTGACAAAGGGGATGACTATACACTTTTTGGCATTTAGCTTGCGGCCATGGCTCTGGCACCAGTTGTCTGTTTCTATGAGGCCCTTTTGGAGGATGCTTGTGTCAGCTGGAGAGTCGATTATGGTACCCAGTTTGCAGTCATCTGCGAACTTGTTCAGCCACAGCCCTTCCATGTTGGCCTGTATCTCTGAGAAATATATACCGAACAAGAGAGGTCCCAGGACTGAGCCTTGTGGGACACCACTTGTAACTGGTTTGGAGTCTGACATGGCTCCAGCAATTCTAACCATGTGGGTTCAGTCCTTGAGCCAGTTTGCAATCCATCTAGTGACATACGGGTTTATATTTAAGCTGGTGAGCTTATCTATAATGCCCGAGTGGGGTATTGTATCGAAGGCTTTTGTGAGGTCCAGGTAGGCTGTGTGGACCACCTTCCCCTCGTCAATAGCCTTGGTGACTGTTTCAAAGAAATCAACCAGGTTTAAGAGGCAGGATCTGCCCTTAACAAAGCCGAACTGGGTAGGATCCAGTGTCTGTAGGTCCCCAATATCTTTATTTATGAGGTCCATGATTATCCTTTCCATAGCTTTGCAGACCAAGCTAGTCAGGCTTATGGGGTGATAGTTTCCAGGATCCATTGAGGCACCACCTTTATGGAGAGGGACCATTGTTGCTGTATGCCACTCTTTGGGCACATATCCTGTAGTAAGGCTGAGATTGAACAGTAGTTTTATGTTTGGGTTTAGCTCTTCTTGGAGTTCATGTAGGATGCAGCCCGGGACACCGTCTGGTCCCATTGATGCTGTGTTTTTTGCTTTGCAGAGGGCGGCTCTTACCTGAGCATCTGAGATGTCAGGGGACAGCACTCTACTGGGATAGATATTTGCCCTTTTGGTGGGGAGAGGGGGGAGTTTGCGCTGAACCTGTCAGCTAGGATGTTGGCAATGTCTATGGGTTTGGTGTATTTTTTGTCATTTTGGACTAATTCTGAGCATATCTGGGAATTACCACCCAGGTTCCTAACATAACTAAAGAAAGCCTTGTGATTATCCTTAATGTCCTGTGCAATTTTTCTCTCAAAGCTGGCCTTAGACAATTTTAAGAGTGCCCATAGTTTTTTGCTAATACTGATCAGTGATGCTTTCCCTTTTTGGGATTTTGCTCTATCATTTAGTAGCTTCCTCCTTCTATTGTATAGTTTGTTTATGGCTGGGGTCCACCAGACAGGAAGTCTGCCTTTGGAGGACTGGATCTTGGTTTTATTTGGGATCGCATGATCCATGTATTCCTAAAGGTGTTCATAGAATGCGTTTATAAAGGATTCTGCGGTCTGGGCCGTATTTTCCACAGGCCCGGGGGCTTTGAAGGATTCCACCTCGGTTTTGAGGAGTGTGAAATTTGCTTTAGAGAAGTTTTACACTGTGGTTTTCTGGGCGGGGGGTGGGGTCGGGATGTGAATATCCAGTGAGATTAGTTTATGGTCTGATCTTACCAGTGAGGGATACACTTCTGGTCTGGAGCATAGAGTCCCCATGTTGGTGATGATCAGGTCCAGTATGTTTTCCCTTCTTGTGGGAGTGGTAACAAGTTGTTCCATAGCATTTGAGTTTATAAATTCTAGGAACCTTTGGGCTAGGGTGTTGGAGCTAAAGTAATGCTCCCAGTCTATGTTTGGGTAGTTGAAGTCACCCAATATAATGGTGTTTGGAGAGACCTTCATATTTTCCAGTGTTCTCAGGAATGCCGAGTGGGGTTCCTGGGTTTGGGAGGGTGGTCTGTAGCAGGCTATAAACTGAAAGGCAATTTTACCCACTGTTAGTTGCACATGGATAGTCTCTGATGTTTCGTGCTTTGCCACCAACCTGGAGGTGTGGGTATCTTTGATGAATATCGATACTCCCCCTCCTTTTGTGGTTCGGTCCATGTTTTGGGCCGAAAAGCATGGTATGAGGTATAACCTGGTAGTGCTGGGGTGCTCTCAGGAGCCCTGAACCAGGTTTCTGTTAATGCACAGATATTGATGTTCTCCATGCTAAGGAGAGTTTTGAGTGCATGCATCTTGAGGTTTAGACTTCTGGCATTGAGTAGCATTACTCTTAGTTTCTTATCCCTTGTGATACCTATGGAGGTGGGTTTGTCTTTTGAGCCTTGCCTAAAAAAGGCACTATGGGGGTAGCAAAAGCCTTTGCCAATATCCGAAAGCCCAGGGGTGACAGGTGCAAGCCGTCCCTAGTGAAGCATCGTGGCTTGTCGAGCATATCATCCCAAGCTGACAGGCATTGGATCCCCTTTGAATGACACCAGTACTTAAGCCAATTGTTGAAATTGATCATCTTGTCTTCATATTGTGGCATCATTCTTGGTGAGGGTAAGATGCTACTCAAGGTCAGGGTCATACCGGCCTGGGCTACATGCTCAGAGAGCTCTTCTATGTCTCTTTTCATGTAGTCTAGGGGGGTACATCTCAGGTCATTCACACCAGCATGGACAATGACTGAGTCATATTTGTACTTGCCTTGGAGTGACCTGATTGCTTGTGTTATGTGACGGATCCTAGCACCCGAAAGGCTGCTCACCGTGACCCTCTCCTTGTTCAGCCCGGTGAGCGGGACGTCAGTGTGCCTGACGATAGAGTCACCTATTACAAGTGTATCAGGTGTGTTGTTTAGTCTTAAGGGCTGTGACTGTTCGGCACACTGGCTTTGTGAGATATGTGTTGCACGTGTTTTGTTTTGGGGTAGCGGTTGCTTGGGTGTCTGCTTTGGAGGTCTCTGCTGCTTAGGCAGATCTTTATTTAGAGCCTCCGAGTATGTTTTTGTGTGATTATGTCTTTGGTTTGCTGTCGTGGTAGGTCTATGTGAGACTGGAATTGTAGTGAGTGTGGTTTCCTTCTCCTCCTGACTGGTTATGCCAGTACTGAGTTGAGAGAGCTTAGCCTCCAGTTTGGCTATATGGTTGCATCTCTCACATGTGTTGGAATTTGTTGAGAGAAGGAGAGGGTTGTCTGTGTACATGAGGCAGTTGTAACATTGCCTCAAGATTCCCAGATTCACCAGCTGGACCGGAGAGGAGATTGACAACTGACCTTTGGACATGCTATAATAATATTGGGAATCCCTTTATAATTAAAAACAAGGGCCAGTGGGGAGTGAGGGTGTAGTGCTTTTAATTTTTAGTGCTGACTTATATAATTGCTTTAGTGAGCAAGTGCCAGGTAACTTAAGTGCAATGTGTTACAGGTAACTTAAATGCAAAAACGACAAACAGTAACTTTCTTTCAAGTGAAACAAGGAAATAAGTACAGTAAGCAATGCAGATATCACTAGTGATCCACAGAAGTGCTGAGAAGCTGCGTATTAGGTGGAATTAGCATTCCAGGGAAATAACAAGCAAACAAACAACAAGCATATAAACAAAACTAGATTCAGCAGGCCTGGATCTAGTCTATGCTACAGCAAACAAGGTGTACCAATTTCAGTAAGATACAGTTCAAATATTCAGGCACTATAAACCTTTAACCAGAAATTCCCAGCTCAGAAGGGCAGAGTCCAGCCTCTTCTCCCACAAGAGTGCAGACCACGAACCTTCTTAATGTAAAATAACTGGCCTGAAGCCCAAGTGCTTAAACCAGAACTAATACACTTTAAGAATAACAGAAACTGGGCTCTCAATCAGCAGTTCCCAACTTAGAAGGATGAAAGCTACCTGTCCTGCCACCACAGTGCATGCCACAAACCTTCCTCATGTAAAACAACTGGTCTGAAGCCCAAGTGCTTAATCCAAAAGACTTAGAATGATAGCTACACTTTAATCAAGTTATTACCAAGCAGTAATAAATACAATTGAATACTTTAGAGAATGCCTGAATTAGTGCTCAAGTTACACAAACAAAACTAGATCCAGCAGGCCCGAATCCAGTCTATGCCATAGCAAACAAGGCGCATCAACTTCAGCAAGAAGCAGTTCAGATATGCATGCACTATAAGCCTTTAACCAGAAATTCCCAGCTCAGAAGGGCAGAGTCCAGCCTCTCCTCCCACAAGAGTGCAGACCATGAACCCTCTTAATGCAAAATAACTGGCCTGAAAGCCCAAATGCTTAAACCAGAATTAATACACTTTTAGAATAACAGACACTGAGCCCTCAATCAGCAGTTCCCAACCTAGAAGGATGTAAGCTACCTGTTCTGCCACTACAGTGCCGACCACAAACCCTCTCAGTGCAAAACAACTGGTCTGAAGCCCAAGTGTTTAAACCAAAAGGCTTAGAATGAGTTACACCAAGCAGTAATAAATACAATTGAGTACTTTTAAGATGATGCAAAAGTAAAATAAAGTAGGTAGAAACACAAGTACAGTAAAAGCAGATGAAATTCTTTTTTCTGAACAAGTGCTGAGATCAAAGAAACAGATTTGAGTGCTGAAACTACAAAACTGGCTAGTTATAAGAAAGAAAAACAAAGCTAGAAGGCTTCCCTCCAACACAGAAGGGCTTGGGGGCTCCGAAGCCTACAAATAGTCTATACCACTTAACAGGAAAGGCAGGAAACAAGCTTATTTTTTTTTCTGTTTCCCAGATGCTCTCTTTGTACACAGTAGGAGTGCCTGAAATCAGAATATGATCTCACTGCACTCAGTTGAGTGAGCAAATGAGATGGGCCCAGAAGGAGTATCCAAACACAAATTTACAAGAGGGGCGGGCAGTTTTAAGGCCACTAAGATTAACACCAAAACAAAAACAGGGAGGGTGGGTGGGACTAACTGAAGAGCAGAGTCAAAACTTCCAGTTCAGTTAATATTCCTGCAACACAGTTAAAATCAATTTAAATACTGTATTTTTTTAAAAAATGTGCAGATAAAGGTACTTAAATTCTCTTATACGTCCAGTTGAATACAGCTAGTTCTTAGCGGCCAAAGCTGAGGTTTTTAAGCAGAAAATATTTCACACTGTACCACTTAAATAGGCAAGGACAGGAAATCAAAGAATGTGGCTACCCCCACACCTGTAATTACTAGCAAATAACAAAATTCAGCAAACACTGACTAACTTCCAGTTCAGTTAATATTCCTGCAACACAGTTAAAATCAATTTAAATACTGTATTTTTTGAAAAAAAAAAGTGCAGATAAAGGTACTTAAATTCTCTTGTACGTCCAGTTGAATACAGCTAGTTCTTAGCCAGCCAAAGCTGAGGTTTTTAAGCAGAACATATTTCACACTGTACCACTTAAATAGGCAAGGACAGGAAATCAAAGAATGTGACTACCCCCACACCTGTAATTACTAGCAAATAACAAAATTCAGCAAACACTGACTAACTTCCAGTTCAGTTAATATTCCTGCAACACAGTTAAAATCAATTTAAATACTGTATTTTTGAAAAAAAGTGCAGATAAAGGTACTTAAATTCTCTTATACGTCCAGTTGAATACAGCTAGTTCTTAGCCGGCCAAAGCTGAGGATTTTAAGCAGAAAATATTTCACACTGTACCACTTAAATAGGCAAAGACAGGAAATCAAAGAAAGTGGCTACCCCCACACCTGTAATTACTAGCAAATAACAAAATTCAGCAAACACTGACTAACTTCCAGTTCAGCTAATATTCCTGCAACACAGTTAAAATCAATTTAAATACTGTTTTTTTTGAAAAAAAAAAGTGCAGATAAAGGTACTTAAATTCTCTTATATGTCCAGTTGAATACAGCTAGTTCTTAGCCGGCCAAAGCTGAGGTTTTTAAGCAGAAAATATTTCACACTGTACCACTTAAATAGGCAAGGACAGGAAATCAAAGAATGTGGCTACCCCCACACCTGTAATTACTAGCAACTAACAAAATTCAGCAAACACTGACTAACTTCCAGTTCAGTTAATATTCCTGCAACACAGTTAAAATCAATTTAAATACTGTATTCTTTGAAAAAAAAAAAGTGCAGATAAAGGTACTTAAATTCTCTTGTACGTCCAGTTGAATACAGCTAGTTCTTAGCCGGCCAAAGCTGAGGTTTTTGTACAAATAATATGGATAGTACAGTTACAGTTCTACACAAATAATGTGGATAGTACAACTACAGTTCTATGCAAATAATGGAGTTAGTACAATTACAGACCTTTACAAATAATGTGGACAGTACAGTTGCAGTTCTGTACAAATAATATGGATAGTACAATTACAGTTCTATACAAATAATGAGGATGTTACAGTTCTATACAAATAATGTGGATAGCACAATTACAGCTCTATACAAATAATGTGGATAGTACAGTTACAGTTCTATGCAAATAATGAGGATGTTACAGTTCTATACAAATAATGTGGATAGTACAATTACAGTTATGTACAAATAATGTGGATAGCATAGTTACAGTTTTATACAAATAATGAGGATGTTACAGTTCTTTACAAATAATGTCGATAGTACAATTACAGTTCTGTACAAACAATGAGGATGTTACAGTTCTATACAAATAAGGTGTATAGTACAATTGCAGTTCTGAGCAAATAGTAAGGATTGTACAATTACAGTTCTATACAAATAATGCAGATAGTACAATTACAGGTCTATACAAAAATGGGGATAGTACAGTTGCAGATCTTTACAAATTATGGGGATAGTACAATTATAGTTCTATACAAATAATATGGATAGTACAATTATAGTTCTATACAAATAATGGGGATTGTACAATTACAGTTCTGTACAAATAATGTGGATAGTACAATTACAGTTTTGTACAAATAATGTGGATAGTACAATTATAGTTCTATACAAATAATAGGGATTGTACAGTTGCAGTTCTATACAAATGTGGATAGTACAATTACAGTTCTATACAAATAATGTGGATAATACAATTACAGTTCTATAAAAATAATGTGGATAACACAGTTACAGTTCTATACAAATTATGTGGATAGTTCAATTACAGTTCTATGCAATTAATAGGGATACTACAATTACAGTTCTATACAAATAATGGGGATAGTACAGTTACAGTTCTTTACAAATAATATGGATAGTACAATTACAGTTCTATACAAATAATGTGGATAGTACAATTACAGTTCTATACAAATAATGAGGATAGTACAATTATAGTTCTATACAAATAATGGGGATAGTACAATTACAGTTCTATACAAATAATGTGGATAGTACAATTACAGTTTTGTACAAATAATATGGATAGTACAATTACAGTTCTGTACAAATAATGGGCATAGTAATGCTACAGTTCTATACAAATAATATGGATAGTACAAGTACAGATTTATACAAATAATATGGATAGTACAGTTACAGTTCTATACAAATAATGTGGATAGTACAATTACAGGTATGTACAAATAATGGGGATAGTACAGTTACAGTTCTATACAAATAATATAGATAGTACAGTTACAATTCTATACAAATAATATGGATAGTACAATTACAGATTTATAGAAATAATATGGATAGTACAGTTACAGTTCTATACAAGTAATGTGGATAGTACAATTACAGTTCTATACAAATAATGTGGATAGTGCAATTACAGTCCTATACAAATAACGGGGATAGTACAATTACAGTTCTATACAAATAATGGGGATAGTACAATTACAGTTCTATACAAATAATGGGGATAGTACAATTACAGTTCTATACAAATAATGTAGATAGTACAATTACAGTTTTGTACAAATAATATGGATAGTACAATTACAGTTCTGTACAAATAATGGGGATATAAATGTTACAGTTCTATACAAATAATTTGGATAGTACAAGTACAGATTTATACAAATAATATGGATAGTACAGTTACAGTTCTATACAAATAATGTGGATAGTACAGTTACAGGTATGTACAAATAATGGGGATAGTACAGTTACAGTTCTATACAAATAATATAGATAGTACAGTTACAGTTCTATACAAATAATATGGATAGTACAATTACAGATTTATAGAAATAATATGGATAGTACAGTTACAGTTCTATACAAGTAATGTGGATAGTACAATTACAGTTCTATACAAATAATGTGGATAGTGCAATTACAGTCCTATACAAATAACGGGGATAGTACAATTACAGTTCTATACAAATAATGTGGATAGTACAATTACAGTTCTATACAAATAATGGGGATAGTACAATTACAGTTCTATACAAATAATGTAGATAGTACAATTACAGTTTTGTACAAATAATATGGATAGTACAATTACAGTTCTGTACAAATAATGGGGATATAAATGTTACAGTTCTATACAAATAATATGGATAGTACAGTTGCAGTTCTATACAAATAATGTTGATAGTACAATTACAGTTATGTACAAATAATGGGGATAGTACAGTTACAGTTCTATACAAATAATATGGATAGTACCGTTGCAGTTCTATATAAATAATGTGGATAGTACAATTACAGTTCTATACAACTAATGTCGATAGTACAATTACAGTTAAGTGCAAATAATGGGGATAGTACAGTTACAGTTCTATACAAATAATATGGATAGTAAAGTTGCAGTTCTATATAAATAATGTGGATAGTACAATTACAGTTCTATACAACTAATGTGGATAGTACAATTACAATTTTGTGCAAATAATATGGATAGTACAATTACAGTTCTATATAAATAATGTGGATAGTACAATTACAGTTCTATACAAATAATGTGGATAGTACAATTACAATTCTCTACACATAATATGGATAGTACAATTACAGTTCTATACAAATAATGAGGATGTTACAGTTCTATACAAATAACGTGGATAGTACAATTACAGTTCTATACAAATAATGAGGATGTTACAGTTCTATAGAAATACTGGGGATAGTACAATTACAGTTCTATTCAAATAATGAGGATGTTATAGTTCTATACAAATAATGTGGATAATACAATTTCAGTTCTGTACAAATAATGAGGATGTTTCAGTTTCTATACAAATAATGTGGCTAATACAATTGCAGTTATGTACAAATAATGGGGCAGTACAGTTAAAGTTCTATACAAATAATATGGATAGTACAAATTACTGTCCTATACAAATAATGAGGATGTTACAGTTCTATGCAAATAATGTGGATAGTACAATTACAGTTCTGTACAAATAATGAGGATGTTTCAGTTTCTATACAAATAATGTGGATAGTACAATTACAGTTCTGTACAAATGATGATGTTTCATTTTCTATACAAATAATGTGGATAGTACAATTACAGTTCTATACAAATAATGGGGATAGTACAATTACAGTTATATACAAATAATGTGGATAGTACAATTACAGTTCTGTGTGAATAATGTGGATAGTATAATTACAGTTCTGTACAAATTATATGGATAGTACAATTACAGTTTTATACAAATAACGTGGATAGCACAGTTACGTTACAGTTCTATACAAATAATGAGGATAGTACAGTTACAATTCATGTTAACACCTACGGCCGAAGACAATGCTGTAAATTTAGTTGCCAGATACCTTATTGTACATGTGTTGTTTGTAGGAAAATTATTCTAGAAGGAAAGAGGGACACATTGCAATTTAAAATCTGATACCCTTGTAAAGTAAGATTTTAGCAATCAAGTTAAATTGACATAAATCTGATTTGCATTGTTTATTTAGTATTGATAATGTATCTGACCCTTTTCAAAACCACATTTGTAACTGATTGTCATGTGTGTCATATGAAACTATTACATTTATTAAAGGTATGTTTTTAACATTCTTCAAGAAGGCAGTTGCTGGAATATTATGCAATGATGTTGAACAGTGTCTTCAACACACTGTTGCACAAAATATTTTTTACTTCTGCTCTTCTTGAACTCTGCTAGGCTGACTTACCTGACTGAGATACAAAGACCGAAAACAAGGGTAGGCTTTGAATGTTATTTAAACTTTAGTAAGGCATTTGGCCTAGTGCCACAGAAGATGTTATTATTCTTACACAAGTTCGAGAGTTTTCAAGGGAGTGCCAGACTGATAACCTGGGTAACAAATTGCAGTATCAGAGATCAGAGAGGATAATGATTAATGGGGTCCAGTGTCTAGTGTATATAATAGGAAAATTCTAATTATAAAAGGTGTCCTTTAGTTGTGCAAAATGTGATAAATCTTGTTTAATATCTATGTAAATGACATATCAGAGAAACCTGAAGAAAGGTTATAGCTATTTTAATAATATTAAAATGTGCAATGCAGTGTATAAATTATATGTGTGAAAGAGAACTTGACAAAATGTAGGAATGATCTGGGGTGTGGGGACTAAGTAAATTTTTAATGCATATAAGTTAATATACAGTGGAAAGCAAAACTAAGAAATGTCCTCATAATCAGAGTAAAGTGCTATCAAAAGTTAATGTGGAAAGATTTTATTAAGTTCAGATGACTTATAAGTGAGAGATGTTTTCATGAAGGCAACAAGAAATGCTTTGGGGATTCTGCATTATATCTGGATGGGTATTTCCATTAAACCTCAACTTCAATTTTATTAAGTTATTTAATGGCAAATTTAATACAATAAGTAAATAAACACATAATGTACAACTATGATAAAAAGTGACTCTAAAACATTAAAAATACTTAAATATAAAAAGTAACAAGGAACAATCTTCAGAAAATAAACTCACTGAATGCAATTTTATAGTCTGTTCCGTGCATCATCTGCTCTCTCAGAAAACCAGTTAGTAAGTACACTTCTCATTCCTATAGAATCTTCTGCATAGGTTGTCTGATGATTTTCTATTGCTTTTTGATAACCCCAAACATTCATAGAGAGAGTTGTCTCTCAATGCCCTGTATACCTGAATATGATTTCTTCTTATGTACAAGTTCAGATATTTTAGTCTTTCATAATAACTTAAATTTTCACATCCTTAGTTGCCCTTGCTATATCTCCACTGTACTCTTTCCACTTTACTCAGGTTTGTTTTCTGATAAGGTTTCCATATTGTTATTCCATACACAAGTTTGGATCTAATGTAATTAACAATGACTTCATCATTTCTGATTTCCTAGACTTTATAAATATTTTAATGCAACCTGTAGTTCTATAACTATAATTTACTAATTGGTTGATATAATTAGAAAAACTCAAAGCTGGATCTATCCACATACCCAGGTCCTTAAATGAATCCACAGTTTCAATCACTGCATGCTGTATTAAATATTCACCTTTCAGTTTATGTCTCTCAAATCTCATATGCTTATTTTTTTATGTATTTATGTGTATTATTCTCTAATGCCAAAATGTTCAATTTAGTCAAGTTTGTTTGCAGGCATCCCCTAATTGTAACACGTGTAATCAGTTTACCCATTTTCAGGTCACCTGCATACAGACTGTAGTACATCTTAGATGAAAAAGGTAGGTCTGAAAGATACAATCTAAACAAGTAGGGGCCTCAGACAGAGGCATGTGGGACACCCTGACTATAACCGAGAATTTCTCCTGTCCAGTTACTGCATGATACTTGCTATGTCCTATTTGTAAGCCATGCAGCTATCCATCTTATCAAGAATATATCAGCACTTAGTTGTTCTAATTTATTTATCAGTGTTTTATGTATGACCATATCAAATGCTTAAGTTAAATCTATATAAGTTACATCACAGCACAATTTTTCATTTATAGCTGTTATTATATTGTTGTAGAACATCATGTTACAGGTGGCAATAGATCTATTTTCAACATATGCATGCAGATATAAGGTTTCAAGTCCCGACCTTTCCAATTCTGACAATAAAGTATCTAATATTACTTTTTCCATTAATTTTCTACACATGAAAGTAGACATATGGGTCTATATGGCTTTGGATTTGTCCCACTACCCTTTCCCTTAAAGACAGGTTTAATAAGTGTCTCCACTCTTGAGGAATCTACCTATATTTATATAATCAAGTAAGTAATAGATATGGTGTAATAACTTAGATAAGTTCTTGCTGAAGTGTTCTCAGGTCATTATTACTAATTCCATCTTCTCCCTGTGTTTTGTTTGGATTTAGTTTTCATAGCTCTTTTTCAATATAATCTAATTTGATTCCAGTATCTGAGGTTACCTAGATGTCACTAGAAAAACTTATCACCCCTTTGTGGAGCCAAACTGTTTTGCATAAGATTTTGTAAATATATCTGTAATCTGTGGTGTCTGAGAATACATTTTAGAATCAACACACAGTTTATCAGTTTGTAGGTCTTTACTCATTCCACATCTTATGCAGCTATAAAATGGTTTCCTATTATGCTCAATATTTTTAAATAAATTTTCTTCAAATTTTTCTTTATCTTGTCTCCCACTATACTTAACGTACATAGCTTGTTTATTTCAATGTTTAAAGTTGTAGTTCAACTTCTTTTTCATTTCTTATATTTTTTGTCTCTCACTTTAATCAGGTTTCTTGTTCTTATGAAAATATATCCCCATGATATTGTATGCCTACATCCTGTGTTAAACATTTTTTGTCTTACTTTTTGAACTTAATTTCTTTTTCAAAACTCTCCACATTCTAAACAATTTCTCTTTCAAAACTCTCAACATTCTTTATGCAGTCGATCCACCAAATGCATCACTCCAATTTGTTTTACATAGTGACTGTTTTGCTTCCATATAATCTGTTATTAATCTTCTATGCTTTGGCTTTGATTTCAGTTTGGCAGAATTATCTAGCAGCAAATTAACCTTTATAACCCCATGATCACTGAGCATCAGTGTGGCTAAAACTTGACATGAAGTAACAATAACAGATGAAACTTGACATGAAGTAACGGTAATTTCCTTAGGAACACAAACAATGTCTAGTATGTTCCATTCTCTGGTACATTTTTACAACCTGAAGCAATTGTTTGGCAGGCAGACTAGCAATAAAATTTTTAGAACACTGCAATATTGGAGACAAAGTCAGAGCAATCTTTGGAGTCGAGACCTATGTTGGCTACATGATTACCAGTATGTAACTTCAACAAAAAACAGAACAAAATGAAGCAGCCAAACTGGATTGAAATTTTCTTTACTAGATTCTTCTGGTACCTCGGCCTTCGCCTTCACATGGAATAACAATGTAATGCATAAACCAGTATAAATACACACCTCACTTAATCAATCACATCAATTAAACAATTAATCAATAGTATATATATTACATTTTAAAGAAATACATACAAAATACATATAATATATAATATTTCATATTAATAGTTATACATCTAAATTCATACCATTGGGAAATAGAGTTCCATAATTAATAATAAATTTAGATTCCATATTCAATAATTTAGTTTGAAAATTTTTATTATTTTCCCCCATTCCCCACGGTCTTGCCAAAACACTAAACTCAAAACCAGTTTGATCTCCATTGTGAAATTGATGAAAATGACTTGCAATTGGACTATCAAGTCGACTATTCCTAATATCTCCCAAGTGTTCCAAAATTCTTAGCTTGACCCTACGTTTTGTTTGTCCTATATACCATTTTCGTTCTTTACAACTGCACCCAATGATGTATACCACCCCAGATGAATTACAATCAAAATGATCTAATGCATGATATGCAACCCCATTGATTTTATGGTCATCTAAATTAATAATTTTATCACAAACCTTACATTTATTGCAAGCAAAAGAACCTGCCTCCATAGCTTTCTCCTTCTTGCCCTTACTTCTAACAAGTTCCTTCAGATTTTTACATCTTGTATAAGAAAAAATAATATTTTTTGGAATTATATTTCTCAAAAAATCATCACTAGTTATTACTGGCCACATGTTTAACACAATTCTCTTTAAAATGGAAGAAAAAGGAGAGAATTTATCTACAAAAAATATTCTATCCATTTCCATTGAATCCTTTTTCTTGGAATAAATGAGTTTGTTCCCAATTCTCTTCCTATTCCTATTAGCAACCCCCTGCCTGTTCAAATTTAATATTCCTTCCACATTGGCCCTATGGGAATAAACATTATCCCTAGAATAACCTCTGTTTATTAATTTCTGACAAATGATGTCAAATTCCCTTTGAGTATTAATATTCTCTGATGTATTCACAGCAATTCGTTTGAATTCACCTAAGGGCAAAGACTCGAGTAAATAATTGCTATGCATACTGGTAGCGTGTAAAAAAATATTTACTGCTGTTTTTTTATGAAAAGGCTTGTGTTCTATCGTCCCTTTAGAACTAACATAGAAATGCACATCCAAAAAATCCATGTTTTTGACATTTACCTGATACGTAAAGTCTAAACCACATGGATTTGATTTTAAACTTACAACAAACTCATCAAAATCTTTGGGGTTGCCTCTGCATAAAAATATGAGGTCGTCTATAAATCTCTTATAGATCAAAACATTATTCTGAAAAAACTTATTGGTGTAAACAAATAAATTTTCAAAGTGCCCCATGAAAATGACAGCATATGAGGGTGCAAAGCTAGCACCCATGGCCGTCCCCTCTTTTTGTAAGAAATATTTTCTGTTGAATTCAAAAACATTATGAGTAAGGCAAAATTCCACCAGTGAAATAATAAAGTGAGTTTTAGGTCCTTCCCCCATGAATGTATAAATAGCTTCCAAGCCCCATTGTGTAGAAATAGATGTATACAATGAAACCACATCCACACAAGCCCAATAATAATTTTCTTGCCAAATCCTTCCTTTAAAACTATCACAGACCTCTTTTGTATTCTTAACATGTGATGGAATTCTATTTAAATATTCTTTTAGTACAGAGTCCAAGAAGATGCCAACATTTTGCAAAAAAGCCCCCCTCCCTGAAACTATCGGACGTCCAGGTGGATTTGCCAAATCTTTGTGTATTTTTGGCAAAATAAAAAACCTGGCATCATTTGGATTTTTAATAAACAATTTCCTAACATCACTATGAGAGAAAAAACCAAGCCTTTCACCTTTTTCCAATAGTTCAAGTAGTTTATCATTGAACTCAGTAATAGGATTTGCAGATAAAGAAATATATACCCTATTATCTAAAAGCAAATCAAGGGCTATGGAATTATATCTATCCTTCTCAAAAACAACCCAATTACCTCCTTTGTCTGATTCCAAAAACACATATTTATCACTCATTCTTCTTAACTCACATAAAGCTTGCCACTCATCCTTACATAAATTATAATTTTTCTTTTGTTTTTTAAACAAAAAATATTCCTCAATAACCTGTTTGTTTAAGGCTTTCTCAAAAAAACTTATACAAGAATTGTTCACAACAGGCTTAAATTCACTAACACATGGGACCTTTGGAATATTGAGTTTACCATACCCTGTGTTATATTCAAACATCCCACTAGCGTTATCAACAGTTTCATAAATGTCAACCATTTCATTTTCATAAATGGAAATATCCATGAGTGAACTTTCCAAAACTGAATCATTGCCAGCATCATCATAAATGTTCTCATTTAAACAAGTGTTATTTGTTTTCTGTCTGTGGAAGTAAACCTTTAAATATAATTTTCTACAAAAGGCTTTAACCTCCAAAAGAATCTCCGCTAGTGAAGGAATGTATGTGGGTATGAACTTTGTGCCCCTGTATAAAACATTTTTCATGCTTTCAGTTATCAAACAATCGGATAAATTAATCACATTTAAATGGTCATGGCAGTAAACCGTATTGTGTACATTATAAGATTCACAAAAAACAAACGGAGAACTTGGTCTCGTAAACACAGACCTTATTATAGGCAGTCCATTACTATCTCTTGTTCCCTCTCGGCTGAAAACGCCGATTGCGACATTTGCGTTGAGTGGATCCCTCATTAGAAGAGGCACCTGAATTTATAGTCCCATTCGAAATTTCCTCCGTATTTATATTTTCGAATGAAACACTTTTTTTAGCTGAACTTGCTTCTACAGAGGAAGTGGAAGTGTCCCTGGTATTCCTGGCGTTTCGCGCTCTGAATCTGTTACTGTTCCAAGGGGCTCTTCCCCGCCCCCTCTTAAAGTTATATTGCCACAAGAAAATCTTGCCAGTACTATAATCATTTTGATCTCTAGCAAACTTCTTTTTCTTGCGCAAAATAACCTGCTGTTCAATTTTGGATACCTTTAGTTTGATATCCATAATATTTTGCTCACAAACTGAATCAGTATGTTTGGAGAAAAGTTCTCCCTGCATTTCAATAAATTCAGAGCGTATTTTGCCAAGCACTCTTTCATTACGATTGACTAATATTTTTAACCAACCCAGGGTGCATTTTAAAGAGACATCCTTCCACTCTTCAAATAAATCAGTGTCCTCATCTGAAAATTCATAAGCAGGTAAGCGATCCACCCTGAGACCCCTGGGAGTGATATTAGATTCAATATACCTCTCTAGTAATCTAATATCATAAAAAACAGTCGCTTCTTTAACCATTAACTTCTCCAGCTCCTCAAAACGAGCAAATACCTCATTGGAATGCTGAAGCCACGGGTATGGTATAACGAAACGTAGGGTCAAGCTAAGAATTTTGGAACACTTGGGAGATATTAGGAATAGTCAACTTGATAGTTCAATTGCAAGTCATTTTCATCAATTTCACAATGGAGATCATACCGGTTTTGAGTTTAGTGTTTTGGCAAGACCGTGGGGAATGGGGGAAAATAATAAAAATTTTCAAACTAAATTATTGAATATGGAATCTAAATTTATTATTAATTATGGAACTCTATTTCCCAATGGTATGAATTTAGATGTATAACTATTAATATGAAATATTATATATTATATGTATTTTGTATGTATTTCTTTAAAATGTAATATATATACAATTGATTAATTGTTTAATTGATGTGATTGATTAAGTGAGGTGTGTATTTATACTGGTTTATGCATTACATTGTTATTCCATGTGAAGGCAAAGGCCGAGGTACCAGAAGAATCTAGTAAAGAAAATTTCAATCCAGTTTGGCTGCTTCATTTTGTTCTGTTTTTTGTTGAAGCTTCAATTTGGATACTTTGTGGTCCAGAAGTGTTTTTCCTGATTTACCAGTATGTAACCTCAGCACAAGATTCCACACTAGCTGTAAATAATTTATCTCAGTGTCAGGGAATCCCAGGTAAAGGGCACTACAGTGATCATGGTGAGAAGAGAACAAGGCATAAGAAACTATAGAGAAGGTATGATCTTTCTTGAAGTTTTAGCTGCTTGATCCTGAATATGTTCTGGAAATGAAAACAGAATACATTTATGGTAACTAACCTCTAGTCCTCTAATAAGGTTTCCTAACAGCACTGTCAACTGTAAAAATAGCCAAGGTCACAGGGTTAAACTCTGTGATAATTCACTATCTAAGGCTTGTAAAATAGAAGAGTTTAATCTTAACATTAACCCTGAATATAGCTTGACAGGTGGGAGGTTATCCAGTCGTGGACCATAGACAATAAACCACAGTAAGAATGTTGACAGTCCAATAGGATGCCACAGTTGGCAGTGCTGGATGTTTCAGAAAGATCAAATGGAACAGAAAAGTATAACTAAAGTGGTCTGTGGTCATAAGGCCATCATTTACTGCAATAATAAAGGAGGGTCAGTTCTAAAGCAAACAGCAATTAAAGGACGGATAAGGATCTATGACTTTATTGACGTTTAGACAAAACTCAATCTGACATAAACTACTCTGTTGATAAATTTAAAAGGAAAAGCAAGGTTAAATATAATGGGAGAAATAATCAAAACTAGTGAGGTCTATATACATTTTTGAAGATTGGAGTAACAATGGCTTTCTTTAAGATATCTGGAAACATCCCAGACCTCAAAAAGGACAACATTATGTGGTATATAATTAGGCATGACTCCTTCAGGCCTGCAAGGCATGGTACACTTTCCTAAAATTAGAACGAGGAGCCTTTCTAACCTTGGAATGTCAAAGACAGTGCAAGCAGCAGCAGAAGAAGAAATACTGATACCCATTTGTTATTTAGGTAAGCCCACTAGACACACACTTTCTTTTTACGGGTGAAATGAGAGTAACATCTGAGTAAGTGACTTGCTCATGGTCAAACACTAGGCAAATATGGGCTGAGGGAATCAAACCCTGTATTACAGGAATTATAACTCGCTGTCTTACACTCCACATTAATTGCAAGGAAAAGCCATCATAAATATCAAAGAAATGCCCACAGAGTGTGATGGAGGAATTGCAGATCATACAATTGCAAACTTGCCAGCAATGCAATGAAACAACCTTCTTATACCGACAAGATGAAAAGGTTCATTGGGTATTCCAGCAGGCTGGACTGCACAGTCTGTCTACTATCCTGAAAAGCATGATTGGTTGATTTGCCACTACCAAGTTCTTTATGTACAAATGATCTGTTTTCTAGGAAGATATCACAGTTTGAAAGAGAAAAATATGTTCACTGAGGTGGGGTTATTTCTCCAAAGATCTGCATTTTTCCAGTAATGTAAGATCTGCATGTTTCCAGTAATGTAAAAAAATAAATAAATAAAACTAATTGTTGCATTTTGTGTCTTCATTGCCTAATGCATATGCCAAGCATAATTCACACATCCGCTTACAACTGAATAATACAGTAAAAACTGTCACACATAGTGCACACAAGTTGGCATAGTGGTTAAAGTCTTTGCTTTCTATGCATAGGATTCAAGGTTTCATCCTGTCCTTGGGTATATAATGCCTGCATCGAATTTGCATGTATGCCCTTTGTCTTTGTGGGGTTACAAGGTTTCATTATGACCTTGGGTATATAATGCCTGTACTGAAGTTGCATGTAGCCTCTTGTCTCTGTAGGGTTACAAGGTTTCATCCTGACCTTGGATATATAATGCCTGCATTGAAGTTGCATGTATGTCTTTTGCCTCTGGAGGGTTATAAGATTTCATCATGACCTTGAGTATGTAATGCCTGCATTGAAGTTGCATGTATGCCTTCTGTCTGTCTGAGGTTACAAGGTTTCATCCTGACCTTGGGTATGTAATGCCTGTATTGAAGTTGCATGCATGCCTTTTGTCTCTGTGAGGTTACAAGGTTTTATTTATTTATTTTCAGTTTGATTACCGGGGAGGTCCACTCGGCCCAGAAGACCCGTTTTCAGTGGAGGCCTGGGGAGAAAGGCTCCAAAAATACAAATTACAGAACTATCAAAAGTATAAAAGATACATTGTGGAGAACTATTTACACAATATGAACATTCATTATTACAAATAGTCAAAACAAAATTCATTAAGGTTTGTCTTAAGGGTTAAACAATTATAAAGCTACTCTTATAGAATTATTGGGGAAAATGCATTATATGTGCACATAGAAAAGAGTGTAGGAAGACACTTTGCATGCACTCGTTTTAAACTATAAAGCTATTTACAATATTTACACAATGGAGTTAAGGGATAAATAGTTCTAGGACATTTTGAGTGCTAGGATACACTCTTAGTAGAATAGCAGTGGGAGTTTTTAGAGAGAATAAGACCCTAGGAGTAGCGAAGAAGCACCTAGGGGCATGTTCTTAGATAGTTTTTAGGTGGGGTGACGGCAGGTGCATTTCCATTTAGTGGACAGATGTTTGAAAAGTTGAGTTTTGAAATTTCCAGAGTTTGCTATTGTTCTTAGAGAGGAAGGGCGAGAGTTCCATGCCTTGCCAATAGTGAAAGAGAGGAGAAGTTGGCCAGCTGGACTTTTAGGTTTGTTGATAGCAATAAGATTTTGATGTTCAGATCTGAGAGTTCTGTTGAGGATGTAAGGTGGAAGGATGTTAGCTAGAGCAGGACAGTTAATAGGATAAATATAAGTCTGTGTGCAGTGGTGAGCTGCAGGTTGTTTAGGTAGTTTGGGAGTTCTAGCCAGTTTAGAGAGTGTAGGGTAAGACAATGATGGGTGGAATTTTTTGCTGTTGGAGGCAAATTTAGAGATTTTGTTACAGCAGTTTTCTAGTTTGGAGGAGATAGAGCAGGACAAGTTGGTTAGGAGAGGGGCTCTGTATAATAATGAGGGAAGAAGGTAAGTAGTGGCCAGTGTGTGCCTAATGGAGTGAGAGAGAAATCAATTATTCCTATATACTATATGTGCACATAGAAAAGAGTGTAGGAAGACACTTTGCATGCACTCGTTTTAAACTATAAAGCTATTTACAATATTTACACAATGGAGTTAAGGGATAAATAGTTCTAGGACATTTTGAGTGCTAGGATACACTCTTCCTCACATTTATCCTATTAACTGTCCTGCTCTAGCTAACATCCTTCCACCTTACATCCTCAACAGAACTCTTAGATCTGAACATCAAAATCTTATTGCTATCAACAAACCTAAAAGTCCAGCTGGCCAACTTCTCCTACTCCTCTCGACATTTTTTTCCATCCAATCATACTCCTTCCCCTCCTCCCCAATTCTTACTCTACTTAACCAATCACACTCCTCCTTCCATTTCTCCAACCCCTCACACCTCTCTCTACTCTTAACCCTTCACCTCCCTTACTTAACTAATCACACTCCTCCTTCCATTTCTCCAACCCCTCCCACCTCTCTCTACTCTTAACCCTTCACCTCCCTTACTTAACCAATCACACTCCTCCTTCCATTTCTCCAACCCCTCCCACCTCTCTCTACTCTTAACCCTTCACCTCCCTCTCCTACTTTCTATCTTCCTTCCACTCTTTTCTCAGATTCCCCTACTCACTCCTCTCCCCTCCCACCTCTCTCTACACTTAACCCTTCACCTCCCTCTCCTACTTGCTACATTCCTTCCACTCTTTTCTCAGATTCCCCTACTCTCTCTCTTCCAACTACTTCTCCCCTTATCCCTTACCCCTCCCATTCTAGCATGTACTACCAAACTCTTATTTCCCTCAGGCTCCCCTTCTCTCTACTCATTTTTCTTCTTCCTCTCTATCACACTACTTCTTACTGCTCTATATCTCACCCTTACCTATCTACTACTCATACCCTCTCATTCTCCCACCCACATCCCCCTTCTCTCACTCATTTCCACTCCATTTCCCCCTGCCTTATCCCAATAAACATACTACACCTCTTCCATCCCAAAATACTCTCCTCCTCCTCTTCAAAATGCTTCTCTCTCTCATCCCTTCCAACCCATAACAACTTCCTACTCTCCAAACTAAAAAGACTTAAAGTATTCTCAAATAGCATCCTAGCCTTATCTGGAGATATTCACCCTAACCCTGGCCCCTGCCTCAGTACAAACAACACCTTCCCACCTTCCCCCTCCTCTCCCTCTCCTAATACATCTCTCCCTCACACTCATTCTACTCCTAAGTCCACTCCCAGTACCTTTAAGATTTTCACTATCAATGCCCAAAGCCTTAAAAACAAAATTCACCATATTCATGCTTGGATTTACCACAACCAACCCGACATCCTAGCCATCTCTGAGACCTGGCTAAAACCCCATGTCTCTGACTCTGAAATCCTACCTCCAGGTTTCAACAACCATAGGAGTAACCAAATAAACAAAAAAGGTGGAGGCTCTGCCATTATCTACTCCAACCTTCTCTCCATAATCCCCCTACAAATCCCAACCCCTCTATTCAAAATATTGAAATAACTACTTGTCTGCTACAACTTAATAAACATAAAAATATCTGCTTCATTTCTTTATACATCTCCCCAGGCAAAAACATCTCTACTCTAGAGAATATTATTCACTGGGCATTCTTCTGAGAAAATATGAAACAGTTATTCTAGATGATGTCAACATTGATTGGAACAAAATCAACACACTTTCCTCCACGCTATCTATCAACCTTTTCAACTTCTCTCAATTAATCCATTCTACAACCAGGCCTAACAAAAAATACCCCCCAGCTCCATCTTAGATTGGATCTTAGTCTCCCACCCTAACAAAATATCTCTATCTGGAACTATCCCTGGATCCTTTAGTGACCATCTACCGTCTTCCTATCTACTCAACTCTCTAGCCCCTCTTAGACATAAACAAATCAAAGCCAATTCTGCTCCTTGGCTAACCAAAGAGACTAAACAAACCATGCAACTCAGAGACAAATCTTGGAAACTTTATCAGAAAAGCAAACTGCCTTCTGCCTTGCTCCATTATACCCAACTCCGCAACCAAGTAAAAAAACTAATCATCTGGGACAAAAAAAACTACTACAACAAACTTCACACTACTAACCTTAACAACCCCAAACAATTCTGGAAATCTGTTAACTCTCTTCTCCATCCTGGATCACAAAATAACCCCTGCCCTGACCCCAGTTTATCAGACAATGAACTTAGCTCACTATTCAACACTTTCTTTACTGACTCTATAGCCAAACTAACCAAAACATTCCCTGACAACAGCCCTGCCCACATCCTAAATGCTCCCAATAATCATCATCCTATGTTTCCAAACCAGTTTCCACAGCTTCCATAAAAAAGCTCTTAACCAAACTAAAACCTTGCTCCAATGCCCCCGACAACATTCCCCCCTCTTTCCTCAAACACGCAGCCGATGGAATAGCTCTTCCAATTAGCATCCTTATTAACAGATCCTTACAAGTGTCTTACATTCCTAAACTTTGGCGTTCTGCCTGTATTCTACCACTTCATAAAAAAGGTAAAAACAACTCAGTTTCTAACTTCCGCCCTATAGCCCTCCTCTCTCCTTTATCAAAAATTCTAAAAAATGTGTCCACTGCCAACTCTTACCCTACCTAACAGAGCATCAGCTACTTACACCCACCCAACATGGTTTCTGTCCAGGCCACAGCACCATAACTGCCCTTCTTTCCTTCTTAGAAACTGTTAACCAAGCCCGAAATTCTGGACTTCTAGTGTCCACTATCCTGCTAGACCTTTCTAAAGCCTTTGACACTATCGCCCATTCACACCTCCTCTGCCACCTCTCCAACCTTAATCTTTCCTCTAATACTCTTTCCTGGTTCTCCAGCTACCTCTCTGACAGATCCCAGGCTGTCAGATGGAAGAACTGTACCTCCTCCTTCTTACCTACTCCAACTGGCATCCTCAGGGATCCATTCTCGGTCCCATACTTTTCAACATCTTCATAAATAACCTTCACACTGCTCTCCCTGACACTACTGTCATTCAATACGCTGACAACTCTACCTTAGTCTGTGCTGCCCCCAACTTAGCCAAACTTCTCACTAGAACTCAAACAACTTTTTCCACTACAGAAAACTGGATGCACCAAAATCATCTCTCCCTCAATTCCAGTAAATCCAAAATACTAATTTTCATCCCTACCAAGACCTCATCCTTAGACAAAAACTCTTTTAACATCCTCAGCCAATCTAACATTCCTATAGAAGTAGTCCCCTACACTAAACTCCTAGGCATAACCATAGATGAACACCTTAAATTTGACCTCCACATTCAACAAAACATAAAAAAAAAACCAAAAACTAGGAATGCTCTACAGAAATAATATATTTCTTTCCAAATCCTCCAGGCAAACCTTAGCTACCTGCTTCCTCCTACCGTCACTTCTTTACAGAGCCCCTCTCCTCTCTAATCTGTCAGCCTCCCTCTCATCTGAAGCCTGCTATAATAAAATCTCTAAATTTGCCACCAAGTCTAAAAACTCTACCCACCACTGCCTCTCCCTTCAATCTTTAAACTGGCTAGAACTCTCAAACCATCTTGACTATCTCCAACTAACAACCACTCATAAACTAATATTCCACCCAGAAAAATGCCCTGCTCTATCCTCCATCCTCCCCCCTTACACTCCCAAACGATCTTTAAGATCTGAACACCAAAATCTAATCACCATTCCTAGACCTAACATCCTGCTGACCAACAACTACTATCATTCTCTCTAGGTAGAAAATGGAACTCTCTCCCTCCTTCTCTTAGAACTATACCTAACTTAGATCACTTCAAAACCCAGCTTTTCTTACACCTTTCATCAAAAAGGAAATGTCCTTGTTTTCACCCTACATAATCTCAAAGCTCCCCTTGACTAAGTCCCTACACTAAGTCCCTTACTCCTGCACCCTTTATACACTCGAACTCCAGCTATGCCATTAGCATGCTCCTACCACTCTGTTTGGACAAAAATATTAACAAGCTAAAAAAAAAAATCTTCAGTGTTGCTGTTTCCTCAAGGAACTCCTGCAGTGTGTACATTCCATTGTATATTTCCATACTCAGTGTTCTTTCTGTGCCTACATTCTATTGTAAATAGGTATTTTACATTGTCCTGAGTGTACTTTCTATTGTACATTTTGAATTTACTGTATCTTATTATGTTTTCAGCTGTGTGAATTTATCATTGCATTCTTCTTAACTTTGTATTGGTTATTCTACTTTGGAGCTTTTCTCCCAGGGCCTCCACTGAAAATGGGTTCATCTTGACCCAGTGGACTTCCCCGGTAATCAAACTGAAATAAATAAATAAATAAAAATAAAATATAGCATACCTAGTTTTTGGTGGGTTTTCTTAATATTTTGTTGAATATGTATGTCGAACCTAAGGAATTCATTGATAGTAATACCGAGAAGTTTGGCAGAAGGAACCACTTCTATAGGGGAGTTGGTATGACTAAGGACTTTGAAAGTATCTTTATAATAGGAGTAGGACTTTCTGGGGGGAAGAGGAGAATTTTGGATTTGTTAGCGTTAAGGGAGATGTGATTTTGGCGCATCCAGTTTTCAGTGGTTGAGAAAGCAGTTTGGGTTTTGAGGAGCAGTTCAGAGATGTTTGAGGCAGAGCAGACTAAGGTTGAATCGTCTGCGTATTGAATAATTTTGGCATGGGGGATAGCAGTGTGAAAGTTATTAATGAATATGTTAAATAGCATGGGTCCAAGGATGGATCCCTGTGGTACACCAGTTGGGGTAGGTAGGAAGGAGGAGCTGGAGTTTTTCCATTTGACTGCCTGAGACCTATCTGATAAGTAGCTAGAGAACCAGGATAGAGAGTTAGGTGAGAGATGCAGGTTTGAGAGGTGAAGGAGAAGGTGTTTATGGGAAACACTATCGAAAGCTTTAGAGAGATCAAGCAAAACAGTAGAGACCAGGTGACCTGAATCTCGGGCTTGATTGATTGTTTCTAATCAGTAGAGTAGAGCAGTAATAGTACTATGGCAAAGGCGGAAACCATGTTGGGTTGGTGTAAGAAGATGGTTTTGGGTTAGAAAAGGCATAAGTTGGTGATGGATGCATTTTCTTAAGATTTTAGAGATTGGTGAGAGTAGAGCGATAGCGTGAAAATTTGAGATGTTGGCGTTCTTGCCTCCTTTGTCAAGAGGAAGAATGTATGCTGAGCACCAGAGTTTGGGGACATAAGATTCCTTTATAGATCTGTTAATAATGATGCTGATTGGGAGTGCTATCCCATCTGCAGTACATTTTAGGAAAGAGGAGGGAATATTGTCAGGAGCATTAGAGCAGGGTTTAAGTTTAGACAGAAGTCTTTTTATAAAGTTAGTTGAGACAGGTTTGAGCTCGAACATGAGGGGAGGGTTATTAGGGGAATTGGAGGGAGAAGATGTTGGGACAGATGGGTTGTTGCAGGGGAAGGTCTTGGTTAAGTCAGATATTGTTTGTATGACGAAAGAGTTAAATTCTGAGCTTAGTTCAAGGTCAGATTTACTAGTGTCAGGATAGGGATTACTCTTGGAGCCAGTATTAAGGAGAGAGTTTATTGAATACAGAATTGCTTGGGGTTTTTGTTATTATTTGACTGGAGCTTGATGTAGTAGGATTTTTTGTCCTTAGTGATTTGTCGTTTTGCTTGGTTTTGTAGTTGTTTGTATTGGAGCAAGGTACTGGGCAGTTTATTGTTTTGGAAGAGCTTCCATAGTTTGTCCCTTTGATGCATAATTTGTTTAGTATGTTTAGATAACCAAGGAGCAGTATGTGTTTTTACCCTTTTGTTTCTGATGGGGGTGAGAGAGTTTAGTGTATCTAAGAAGATAGAGTTGAAGTAGTGAATAGTAGTATCAAGAGGGAGGGTTTTTAGGTTTTGCCAGTCCATTTGTTTGAATAAGTTTGAGAAGGTTATGGGGTTAAAGTTACTAAGGTTACGAGTAAGAATGTATTGGTGTTGGTGAGGTGAAGAGTTGGTAGCATGATAAATGAAAGCTGGGAGGTGGTCACTAATAGTATCAGGAATTGTGCCAGAATTTGTTATTTTATTTGGATCAGAGACTAGGATCCAGTCAACAGAGGATCCTGAGGGGTTAGTTTTGTTAGGTCGGGTTATATGGTGAATTGTTTGAGTGAAGTTGTAAAGGTTAATAGCTTGGGAAGGAGAGAGACAGTTGATTTTGTTCCAGTCAATATTTACATCACCTAAGATGTATGTTTCATAGTTAACTTTAGTAGATGCCCATCAGAGAATATATTTGAGGATAGAGATATTGTTCCCGGGAGAGATATATAGGGCAATAATACAGATATTTTTGTGTCTATTTAGTTTCAGTAGTCCATCTGTACATTCAATATTTTTGAATTGAGGAATTGGAGTTTGGAGGGGAATTAAGATAAGTGATTTGGAGTAGGCTGTGGCAGAGCCGCCACCTTTTATATTTAGTCAGTCATTTCTGAGAATGTAGTATCCTGGGAGAAGGCACTCTGAATCAGAGATATGGGGTTTGAGCCAGGTTTCTGAAATGGCTAGGATGTCTGGTTGGTTATGGGTTATCCAAGCTTGAAAGAGGTGAACTTTGTTGTTGAGACTCTGGGAGTTCATGGTGAAGATTTTCAGGGTGTTTGGGAGGGGAGAAGATGGAGATGGGTAATTATTGTTAGCAGAGAGACTGGGACCAGGGTTGGGGTGGATATCTCCAGCTAAGAATATGGTGTTGAAGGGAATAGACTTAAGAATTTTAGGTTTACAGATCGAGAGTTTTGTTGGATGTAAGGTTATTTTATGTGTAAATGTATTAGCAATAGTGGAGAAGATTTTATAGTGGAAAAGGCAAAGCTGATTGGGCAGAATGAGATAAGAGGAGATAGAATGGAAGTGAGAGTAAGAGTTAGGGTGAAGGTAGTTTAGTGTGGAAATTATTTTTGTTGGTGGGATTGGACAAGCAAAGGAAGAGTATGAGCTGATGTAGCATAAAGAAATCTGGAAAAGAAGGGGGAAGCAAGGGGCTTTGAGTTGCCGGAGGATTGAGGAAAGCATGATTATGCAAAGGGAGAAAAATAGGAATTATAGTTGAAGGAGAGCGTATGCTTAAGCTTTAAAGAGAATTTGGCAAAAGGAGCAGTTTATCTTAAATTATATGATGGAAGAGGGAATATAGTAGTAAGGGATATAGGGAATGTAAAAGTGAGGGAGATGGGATAGAGGAATGTATGTGAGGAGGGAGAGAATGTGGGTAGGTGGAGTGAAGAGGAAAAGGCTTGTGTTGGGTAATTAGACTGGCTGGGTGGGGAAAAGTTGTAAGGCAGGAAGAAGAGCTATTGGGTAATTAGGTTGTTTGGGTGGGGAGATGGAGGAATAAAAGTAGGAGTGCTGGGACGGGTGAAAATTGGGGGCAGGGTAGGGGAGTGGAGTGAGCTCGCAGGGTGAACGGTGTGGGTTCAGACAGGTAAGGAAGAAAGAGTCTGAGAGAACAACCAGTGAGCAGCTGGCTACTGTAATTTGCCTTACTGGTAGGTAAGGGTAAGTGTAGGTCAACATAGTCTGAGGTGGTGAAAGAAGGGGGTAGCAGAGAGCAGGATGCTGAGGAGTACAGCAGATAGACATGGAAATATTAAGGCAGACTAATGCAACAGAGCTATACTTGAGAATGATACAAGGAGAAAAAGAAGGATAAAAGTGTGAAACAAGACTAGTAGAGGGAGAAGCCTAGTGGGGAAAATGTGTAGGAGCTATGCTGGAGGTGGGAGAGAGATAGAGATCAGAGATAGCTATCATGGAGAGTGAAGAAGGAGCAGTTGACAGTTACAGGTGGCTATGCAAGGCCAAGAGGACTTATTTATGCAGGGATTGAGAGGGTATGGCTGCTGGGTAACCTAGCTAGGTAGCAGACTTTTAATACATATAGAAACTAAGAGACAAAATATCAGCTTTACTACTTGGTGGGGGAAACACATACTTTATTGCTTCCCTAGGTAACAAAGTTCTGAAGTAGGAAAGCAAGTATCAGGAGTTTAATGTTGAAGAGGCTGGAATTGTTTGCCAGGGGTCCTTATCTGCCACTCAGGAAGAGTATTTTAGTCTTAAAGCAGGGTAGGATGTTAAGAAAGAATGTTAAGGATACTAGGGCCAAGAAACGCACAGCAGCCAGGGGTGTGTTGGGGGGGGGGGGTAATTCCAGTTAGTAAAGATTTCATCCTGACCTTGGGTATGTAATCCCTGTAGTGTAGTTGAAAATATGCCTTTTGCCACTGTGGGGTTACAAGGTTTCATCCTGATCTTGGGTATGTAATACCAGTATTGAAGTTGCATATATGCCTTCTGTCTCTTTGGAGTTACAAGATTTCATCCTGACCTTGGGTATGTAATGTCTGTATTGTAGTTGGATGTATGCCTTTTATCTCTGTGAGGTTACAAGTTTTCATCCTGACCTTGGATATGTAATGCCTCTATTGAATTTGTGTGTATGCCTTTTGTCTCAGTGGGGTTGCAAGGTTTCATCCTGACCTTGTTAATGTAATGCCTGTATTTGAGTTGCATATATGCCATTAGTCTCTGTGGGGTTACAAGGTTTCCTCCTGACGTTGGGTATATAACACCTGCATTGAATTTGCATGTATGCCTTTTGTCTCTGTGGGGTTACAAGGTTTCATCCTGACCTTGGGTATATAATGCCTGTATTGAATTTGCATGTATTCCTTTTGTCTCTCTGGGGTTATAAGGTTTCATCCTGACCTTGGGTATGTAATGCCTGTATTGCAGTTGCACATATGCTTTTTGTCTCTGTGAGGTTACAAGGTTTCATCCTGACCTTGGGTATATAATGCCTGTATTGAATTTGCATGTATTCCTTTTGTCTCTGTGGGGTTATAAGGTTTCATCCTGACCTTAGGTATGTAATGCCTATATTGCAGTTGCACATATGCTTTTTGTCTCTGTGAGGTTACAAGGTTTCATCCTGACCTTGGGTATGTAATGCTTCTATTGAATTTGCATGTATGCCTTTTGTCTCGGTGGGGTTACAAGCTTTCATCCTGATGTTGGGTATATACTTCCTGCATTGACTTTATATGTATGCCTTTAGTCTCTGTGGGGTCGCAAGGTTTCATTCTGACCTTGGGTATATAATGCCTGTATTAAATTTGATCACATGCCTTTTGTCAATGTGGGGTTATAAGGTTTCATCCTGACCTTGGGTATGTAATGCCTGTATTGTGTCACCTAAACACACTGTTCAAACTCAGCCTCTCTACAGGCTATGTACCCATAGAGTGGTGCACAGTAACAGTTATCCTGCACCACAAAGGTGGAGCCACAACGGACCCTGGGAACTATCGCCATATAAGCATGACTAGCCTGGTCTGCAAGGCTATGGAGCACATCATCATGGAATTCATCAACAGAGACATTGGGAACCTTCAAACATTGCAGCCTACCCTGTTTGGCTTTGCTAAGAGCAGATCATGCCTCCTAAACCTGGTGCACTTCTTTGAGACAGTTACCAAGGCTTTAGTCAAGGGAAAGGAGGTCCACACAGCCTACCTAGACCTCGCAAAGGCTTTCAACACCATTCCCCATTCTGGTATTATAGACAAGCTCACCAGCCTGAACATAAACCCCTACATCATGAGATGGGTTGCCAATTGGCTCACAGATAGAACCCACAGGGTGAGAGTTGCAGGCTCTAGGTCCAGCTCTAAACCAGTTGCAAGTGGCGTTCCCCAGTGCTCAGTCCTCGGACCCCTCCTGATCGGTATATACTTTTCAGAGGTACAGGCAAGCACAGGAGGGCTATGGTTGACCAAGTTCACAGACGACTGCAAACTGGGGGCCATAATTGACACTCCAGCTGATACAGACATCCTCCAAAAGGGTCTCACTGAGATGGATACCTGGTGTCAAAATCATGGCCTCAAGCTAAATGCCAAAAAGTGCATAGTCATCCCTTTTGAAAAAACAAAGTACCCATGAACTACTACATACATGGTCGCCCCTAAATACAGAAAATGTAATAAGGGATCTGGGGACCCAAGTAGATAGTAATCTCTCCTTTGATAATCATATTGCCAAGGTGGTTAGAAAATCCTTCTATGTGGCCCACCTAATCAGAAAAGAGTTTGCATCTAGAACAAAAGAGGTTATTGTGCCCCTCTCCTCATCACTCATCAGACCCATCATAGAGTACAATGCCCCATTTGGGATGTACCTTACAAGACACCTGCAACAGCTGGAAAGAGCACAGAAGTACCTCACTAACAGGATTACTGGCCTCAAACATATGCCCTATGCAGCCCGACTGAAGAAACTCCAGCTGTACTTGGTTGCATACCGCTTACTGAGAGGTGATTTCTGCCTGACATACAAGGCCATGTCCAACCCAGAATTGATGGATATGCTCTGCTGGACAGAGGCTCAGGGAACTAATCTAAGGAGGCGGTGAAAGCCAACACATTGTGGCTAGGCTTATACATGCCCTCGGGCAAATATCCTAGTACTTACCTATGAACCTATGAACCTATTGAAGTTTCATGTATGCTTTTTGTCTCTGTGAGGTTACAAGGCTTCATCCTGACCTTGGGTATGTAATGCCTGTATTGTAGTTGCATGTATGCCTTTTGTCTCTGTGGGGTTACAAGGTTTCATCCTGACCTTGGGTATATAATGCCTGCATTGAAGTTGCATGTATTCCTTTTGTCTCAGTGGGGTGACAAGGTTTCATCCAGACCTTGGGTATATAATGCCTGCATTGAATTTGAATGCATGCCTTTTGTCTCTGGGGGGGGTTATAAGATTTCATCATGCCCTTGGGTATGTAATGCCTGCATTGACGTTTCATGTATGCCTTTTGTCTCTGTGAGATTACAAGGCTTCATCGTGACCTTGGGTATGTAATGCTTGTATTGTAGTTGCATAAATGCCTTTTGTATCTGTGGGGTTACAAGGTTTCATCCTGACCGTGTATATGTAAGGCCTGTATTAAAGTTGCATATATGCTATTTGTTTCTTGTGGATTACAAGGTTTCATCCTGACCTTGGGTATATAATGCCTGTATTGAATTTTCATATATGCCTTTTGCCTCTGTGGGGTTATAAGGCTTCATCCTGACCTTGGATAGGTAAAGTCTGTACTGAAGTTGCATGTATGCCTTTTGTCTCTGTGGGATTCTAAGCTTTCTTTCTGGCCTTGTGTAATGAAAGATGAAGAAGAGCCCACCCTAGAAGAAGTAAAAACAAAGAAGCAGGATCAGATGGGATCACAACAGATGCAATCAAGACGTTGGGTGAGTTGGAGAGAAATGGCTTTCGAGGGTACTCATTGCAGTATGGAGAGAAAGGCATATCCCAGATGACTGGAAAATAAGCATATGAGTTCCAGTGTTCATCAACAAAGGGGTATTCACAGTTGTGTGCAGTATAGAGGTATCAAAGTTCCATCACACTACATGAAAGTTCTGGAAATTGATAAACGAATACACAGAGTAGTTTAAAGTAATATGGAAGGTGAGCAGTTCAGATTCAGATCAGGATGTAGCACAGCTGACCTAATATTATAGTGAGATAGAGAGTTAAGGAGATAACTTAGAGATGAGGAAAGAGTTCAACTGGAGATTCTTAGTCTTAGAGAAAGCATATGACAAGGTCCCAAAAAAGCTAATTTGGGCAGGCTGCAATGGTTTGAAGTCCCAGAAACATTGGTAGAATTAGTGCAGATGATGTACAAGGACCTAATGACACAAGTGTGAACAGTGTCCATTCTCACAGAGGGGTACCCAGTGAGAGTGGGTGTGCATCAGGGTTCATCTCTGAGATCACTGCTGTTCAGACTGGTGACAGACTACATTAATTAATTAAACTTCAGCATTTGATATGGTCATACACAAAACACTGATAAATAAATTAGAACAACTAAGTATTGGTATATTCTTGATAAGATGGATAGCTGCATGATTTAAAACAACATAGACAATATCAAGCAACAGCAGCACCCGAATAGAGGATAACTTAGTCATTATAGTCAGGGGTGTCTCAGCTGCGGCCCTTACCTGTTTAGATTGTAGGAGGGAATAAATTAAGTTGCTATATGCAGTCAATATGGCATTACAAAGCCGAATCTGAACAAGAACTTCAACAAAGGATAAGGGAATGGAATTAAATGCAAAACTGAAGGAGCATGGGATAAAAATAAGTACAGACAAGACAGTTGTAATGACAGCAAATGGTGGAAACCAGAAGAAGCTGAGAAGTGAGATAGATGGAAAAATAGTGGAACAGGTTAGCAGCTTCAGATATCTCGTAGGGCTGGTTGAGAAGGGAAGTCTGAATAAGGAGGTCAAATATGGAATTAGAGGGGCTGCAGCCAACTGGCTCAGAGTGCCAGGAGTGGTATGTGACAGAAGATTGCCAAAGAAGCTGAAAAGTAAGGTGTAGAAAACAATGGTGTGGCCTGTATTACTGTATGGTACAGAAACCTGAATAATAAAGGCAGAGATGTTGAGGACGCTAGAGGTGATGAAGATGAAGAAATGACATTAGAACAGAAGTTCTAGTAGCTCCAATTGCAGATTAGGTCAAAGAGAACAGATTACAGGAGTTCAGGCACAGGTGCAGGAATGTAGAAGACAATCTGGTGAAGAAGATTTGGGAAAGACAGAAAGAAAGCAACAGGAAAGAGATGGATGGATTGTTTGAGAGAAGACCTGTGACATTCAGATATAAGTGTCAACAAAGGTAAGAGAGTGCCATTGAATTGATAGAGATGGCAACAGTTGACACAGCATCCCAACCCCATGTATAAAATAGTATAAAGATGGCTGATGATCATGATGGTGATGATTCTATTTATATATAGACAGATAAACATATCAATATGTAGATATATGTATGGGTTGGGGGTTGGGGGATGGCATAATGTTTAAAGTGTTTACCTCAAAGACACAAGGTACAGGATTTGACTCTCACCTGTAGAAGGGAAATTGTCTTGGCTTAAAATGGCCCCCAAAGGGTAGCTAGTGTAGTACTTACTTATGGACCTACATATGTATATGTCAAATGCAATGTATCATATAATAGTGTGATCAAGAGACTGCATCCTTCAGGATGTATATGAACATGTATGGATATACTACATGTTTTCCATGTATAATTATCTCTCTCTCTCTCTCTCTCTCTCTATATATATATATATATATATATATATATGTGTGTGTGTGTGTGTGTGTGTGTGTGTATATATATATATATATATATATATATATATATATATATATATATATATATATATATATATATGTGTGTGTGTGTGTGTGTGTGTGTGAGAGAGACCTCAAGAGAACCCAAACTACCAATGCTATAGCCATTATTGGCTGTCATTGTTATACTGACTGTATAATACAAGATTATTTGAGCAAGTGCAGTATAGCTACACTTAGTCAGATGGTGAAGTGTATTAAGCTGTTTGCAGCTTTGTAATAAAAAAAAAAAACTTATCAGTTCCTGTCCTATTTGAATGGACAGAGCTATAGGAAGGTCAGTTGATGCCAAATGATATCTCAATTGATACATCCCCCAGCAGATTTTGATGACCAAAATAAAATATAAAATAAGGATAGTCTGCAACTGATTTCATGACAGTCTTGCAGTCACTACTGAGTTATAAATGTAATGGCACTCGGATTTATACAGTGTAGCACTCAGCTAATTTGTGTACATTATAGCCCGTAGCTACACTGTGCGAATGAAGTTCCTGTTACTTTTAAGAAAATTACCACTTGCTTTAAGCATAAGTCATTCTGTAAACAGAGCAAAAAGTTATTATCTAAATACACAAAAACACTTTGCTGTCTCCACACACAGAATATTATTTAGGTAGTTAAGCAATACAAGAATGCTTGTACTTCCAGGCAAGGACTGATTTGCACCTCTTTATAGGCACCAATCATGTTCCCTAATTGCTTATGCCTAAGGCAGCCTTCCCTTTGGACCTGCCTTTTCTAAAGTTTTATGAAAGAAAACACTCACTGTAGCTGTCTGTAGTTGCTAAATTGATTCTTAATTTAAACTTAACTGAGTCTCAGTTATAAAGTTAAACCAACTGCATTCAATATTGGTTTGTCATCATACTTTACAATTTGGAACAGGATTTGATGAATATCTGGGAAAACTCAACGCTGGATCTACCCACATACCCACGTCCTTAAATGAATCCAGAATTTCAATCACTGTGTGCTGTATTAAATATTCACCTTTCAGTTTATGTCTGTCAAATATCATATGCTTATTTTTTGATGTATTTATGTGCATTATTCTCCAGTGCCAAAATGTTCAATTTATTCAAGTTTGTTTGCAGACACCCCCTAATTGTAACACATGTAATTAGTTTACCCAATTTCAGGTCACCTGCATACAGACTGTAGTACATCTCAGATGAAAAAGGTAGGTCTGAAATATACAATCTAAACAGGTAAGGGCCTCAGATAGAACCCTGTGGGACACCCTGACTATAACCAAGAAGTTATCCTATCCGGTTGCTGCTTGATATTTGCTATGTCCTATTTGTAAGCCATGCAGCTATCCATCTTATCAAGAATATACCAATACTTAGTTGTTCTAATTTATTTATCAGTGTTTTGTGTATGACCATATCAAATGCTGAAGTTAAATCTATATAAGTTACCCCACAACACAATTTTTCATTTATAGGTGTTATTATAATGTTGTAGAACATCATGTTACAGGTGGCAACAGATCTATTTTCAACATATGCATGCTGATATTTGGTTTCATGTCTCAACCTTTCCAGTGCTGACAATAAACTATCTAATATTACTTTCTCCATTAATTTTCTACACATTAATGTAGACTTAAGGGCCTATATAACTTTAAATTTGTCCCACTACCCTTTCCCTTAAAGACAGGTTTTATAAGTGCATGTCTCCACTCTTGAGGAATCTACCTATATCTATATAATCAAGTATGTAATAGATATTGTGAAATAACTTAGATAAGTTCTTGCTGGAGTGTTATCAGGTCATTATTACTAGTTCCATCTTCTCCCTGTGTTTTGTTTGGATTTAGTTTGCATAGCTCTTTTTTCAATATAATCTAATTTGATTCCAGTATCTGAGGTTACCTGGATGTCACTAGAACAACTTATCACCCCTTTGTGGAGCCAAACTGTTTTGCATAAGATTTTGTAAATATATCTGTAAGCTGTAGTGTCTGAGAATAAATTTTAGAATCTACACACAGTTTATCTGTTTGTATGTATTTACTCCTTCCACATCTTATACAGCTATACAATAGTTTCCTATTATGTTCAATATCTTTAAATACATTTTCTTCAAAATTTTCTTTATCTTGTCTCCCACTATACTTAACTTACTTAGCTTATTTTATTTCCATGTTTAAAGTTGTAGTTCAACCTCTTTTCCATTTCTTATAGTTTTTGTCTCTCACTTTAATCAGGTATCTAATTCTTATGAAATTATATCTCCATGATGTTGTATGCCTAGGTCCTGTGTTAAACATTTTTTGTCTTACTTTTTGAACTTAAACAATTTCTCTTTCAAAACTCTTCACATTCCTTCTGCAGTCGATCCACCAAATGCATCACTCCAATTTGCTTTACATAGTGACTGTTTTGCTTCCATATAATCTGACATTAATCTTCTATGCATTGGCTTAGATTTCACTTCGGCAGAATTATCTAGCAGCAAATTAACCTTTATAACCCCATAATCACTGAACAACAGATAAAACTTGACATGAAGTAACAGTAATTTCTTTAGGAACACAAACAATGTCTAGTAAGTTCCATTATCTGGTAGTTTTTTTTAGAACCTGAAGCAATTGTTGTTGGGCAGGCGGACTAGCAATAAAATTTTTAGAATGCTACAATGCTGGAGACGAAGCCAGAGCAATCTTTGGAAATGAGACCTATGTTGGCTACATGATTACCAGTATGTAACCTCAGCACACATTTTCACGCTAGCTGTAAATAATTTATCTCAGTGTCAGGGAGTCCCAGGAAAAGGGCACTACAGTGATCAAGGTGAGAAGAGAACAAGGCATGAGAAACTACAGAGAAGGTAGAATCTTTCTTGAAGTTTTAGCTGCTTGATTCTGGATATGTTCTGGAAATGAAAACAGAATACATTTATCGTAGTCAACCTCTAGTCCTTAAATGTCAGCCAGTTCTCCAGGATTATGCCATGATCAAGAACCTTTGGAAGCAAACTCAAGTCTGTTGCCGCCATGGTATGCAAATGACTGAAATGGCAAAGCAGGTGAAACTATCAAGGTACAATATCTTTACTGGGGTCTCATTTTTGGATGTCTTTAGTTTCAGTCAGCGAGTAACACATCATTGATGAATGACATAAGATCACTTACTAGAAAATATGTACTGATTATTTGTTCACGAGAAAAGGAGAAGTAAAACTGAATGTAATGAAAATACCAATGTTAGCATAAATTAAGCATATCACCTGTATATAAAATCCTATGAGAAGACGTGATTATTTTTGACAAATCTTTTTGGAATTACTCCATAAAGATTAATGGTGAACCTTCAAGAAACAGTTATTAAATTCAGTAAAAAAAACACTTCATCGTCTTTATATTGGAGACTATATACCTGGAGATTTATTCATAGAAGCTTTTACACTCCACACAGAATTAACCTTATAACCAAGAGTAATGAAGGCAAATGCTGGAGTTGTGGTGATATTCTTGATGCCAACTGGGTTCATATGTTCATTGAATGTAGAACTCTCACACAATACTGGAGTGATTTTAGAGATTTTGCAAAAGCCCTGTGGTCTGATAACTGTCAAATTACTAGCTCTTTGATATTATTCAATGTCCCTACCCCAAGTGTTATTCCCAGACATCAGTTACCTGTTCTTTGGTTATTTCCAGCTATTGCTCGAAAAATAATCAAATTGAACTGGAAAATAAGCAAGATCTTATGTTTACTGAGTTTATTTCAATAGCAAAATCTGTATGTAAAAAAGAAATGCAAACTATTTATCAGAGATCATCAAATGTAACACACAAAAGACTAGCTTGCAAAAATTTGGAGAGATTGTTAGATAAATATTGATTACCTTTCTTGGATAAAACAAATGTTTATCATGGCTGTTTGTATATAGTTTAAATCGTTATTATGTTTTATATTGTTTATTTTTAATAATTTATGTCCATGTTTATTAACAAAATTTAATAAAAAGGGTTTTGGAAAGAAAATACTAATGTTATGCTTAGCCTCTGACTCTAATAAGGTCTCCTAACAGCACTGTCAACTGTAAAAATAACAAAGGTCACATGATTAAACTCTGTGATAATTCACTATCTAAGGCTTGTAAAATAGAAGAGTTTAATCTTAACATTATCCCTGAATATAGCTTGACAGGTAGGAGGTTATTCAGTCATGGACCATAGACAACAAACCACAGTAAGAATGTTGTGAGTCAAATAGGATGCCAGAGTTGGCAGTGCTGGATGTTTCAGAAAGTTAAAATGGAACAGAAAAGCATAAATAAAGTGGTCTGTGGTCACAAGGTGATCATTTACTGCAATAATAAAGGGGGTCATTTCTATAGCAAACAGCAAAAAAAGGAATGATAAGGATCTATGAACTTACTGACGTTTAGACAAAACTCAAGCTGACATAAACTACTTTGTTGATAAGTTTAAAAGGAAAAGCAAGGTTCAATATAATGGGAGAAATAAAAAATAGTGAGGTCTATATACATTTTTTGAAGACTGGCGTAACAAAGGCTTTGTTCAAGATAGCTGGAAACATCCCAGACCTCAAAAAGGACAACATTATGTGGTATATAATGAGGCATGACTCCTTCAGGCCTGCAAGGCATGGTACATTTTCCTAAAATTAGAATGAGGAGCCTATCTTACCTGGGAATATCAAAGGCAGTGCAAGCAGCAACAGAAGAAGAAATACTGATACCCATTTGTTATTTAGATAAGCCAGCTAGACACACACTTTCTTTTTACAGGTGAAATGAGAATAACATCTGGTTAAGTGACTTCCTCATGGTCACACACTAGGCAAATATGGGCTGAGGGAATCAAACCCTGTACTACAGGAATTATAAATTGCCGTCTTACACTCCACATTAATGGAGGAATTGCAGATTATGCAATTGCAAACTTGCCAGCAGTGCAATGAAACAACCTTCTTACACTGACATGATGAAAAGGTTCATTGGGTAGTCCAGCAGCCTGGACTGCACAATCTGTCTACTACCTTGAAGAGCATGATTGGTTGATTTGCCACTACTAAGTTCTCTCTGTATAAATGATCTACAGCTGACACAGTTTGAAAGAGAGCAATATGTTCACTGAGGTGAGGCTATTTCTCCAAAGATCTGCATGTTTCAAATAATGTAAGATCTGCATGTTTCCAATAATGTAAAAAAAAAAAAAAAAATAATTGTTGCATTTTGTGTCTTCATTGCCTAATACATATGCCAAGGATAGTTCACACATCCACTTACAACTGAATAATACAGTAAAAACTGTCACACAGAGTGCACACACAGTTGGCATAGTGGTAAAGGTCTTTGCTTTGTATGCACAGGATACAAGGTTTCATCATGTCCTTGGGTATATAATGCCTGTATCAAATTTGCATGTATGCCTTTTGTCTTTGTGGGGTGACAAGGTTTCATCCTGACCTTGGGTATATAATGCCTGTACTGAAGTTGCATGTATGCCTTTTGTCTCTGTAGGGTTACAAGGTTTCATCCTGACCTTGGGTATATAATGCCTGTATTGAATTTGCATGCCTGCCTTTTGTCTCTGGGGGGAGGGTTATTAGATTTCATCATGACCTTGGGTATGTAATACCTGTAGTGTAGTTGAATGTATGCCTTTTGCCTCTGTGGGGTTACAAGGTTTCATGCTGACCTTGGGTATGTAATGCCTGTATTGATGTTGCACGTATGCCTTTTGTGTCTGTGAGGTTGCAAGGTTTCATCCTGACCTTGGGTATGTAATGCCTGTAGTGTAGTTGAATGTATGCCTTTTGCCTCTATGGGGTTAGAAGGTTTCATCCTGACCATGGGTATGTAATGCCTGCATTGAAGTTGCATGTATGCCTTTTGTCTAAGTGGGGTGATATGGTTTCATCCTGACCTTGGGTATATAATGCCGGTATTGACTTTGCATGTATGCCTTTTGTCTCTGTGGGGTTATAAGGATTCATCATGACCTTGGGTATGTAATGCCTGTACTGAAGCTTCATGTATGCCTTTTGTTTCTGTACAGTTACAAGGTTTCATCTTGATCTTGGGTATGTAATGCCTGTATTGAAGTTGCATGTATGCCTTTTGTCTCTGTGGAGTTACAAGGTTTCATCTTGATCTTGGGTATATAATGCCTGTATTAAATTTGCATGTATTCCATTGGTCTCTGTGGGGTTATAAGGTTTTATCCTGACCTTGGATATGTAATGCCTGTATTAAAGTGCACTTATGCCTTTTGTCTCTGTAATGTTACAAGGTTTCATCCTGACTTTGAGTATGTAATGCCTGTATTGCAGTTGCATGTATACCTTTTGTCTCTGTGAGGTTACAAGGTTTCATCCTGACCTTGGGTATGTAATGCTTCTATTGAATTTGAATGTATGTCTTTTGTCTCTGTGGGGTTACAAGGTTTCATCTTGACATTGGGTATATAATTTCTGCATTGAATTTGTGTGTATGCCTCTTGTCTCTGTGGGGTTACAAGGTTTCATCCTGACCTTGGGTATGTAATATCTGTATTGAAGTTGCATGCATACCTTTTGTCTCTGTGGGATTACAAGGTTTCATCCTGACCTTGGGTATGTAATATCTGTACTGAAGTTGCATGCATGCTTTTTGTCGACCTTGGGTATATAATGCCTGTATTGAATTTACATGTATGCCTTTTGTCACTGTTTGGTTACAAGGTTTCATCCTGATGTTGAGTATATAATGGCTGGATTAAATTTGCATGTGTGCCTTTTGTCTATGTGGGGTTACAAGGTTTAATTCTGACCTTGGGTATGTAATAACTGTATTGAAGTTGCATGCATGCCTTTTGTCTCTGTGAGGTTACAAGGTTTCATCCTGACCTTGGATATGTAATGCCTGTATTGTAGTTGCATGTATGCCTTTTGTTTCTTTGGGGTTACAAAGTTTCTTCCTGAACTTGGTTATGTAATGCCTGCATTGAAGTTGCATGTATGGCTTTTGTCTCTGTGGAGTTACAAGGTTTCATCCTGACAGACTTGGAATACTGAAACAGGTAACTGCAAAAACAGGAATGCAGGCAAGAGGGCTTGAGGCACGCACACAGTAATAGTTTCCAAAGTTTATTCTTCAGACTTTGCTTCAAACAAACGATAAAAACAATAAAAAACAGTAACCATAAAACGCTTTTCGTCTCACCCCCTTAGTGAGACTTCATCAGACAGTTGCAACAAGAATGTTTCAAACAGTATATACAAATTCAAACCACATCAACTTCCTCCAAGCAAAAGGCAAACCCGCCCCCAAGGTAAGCAGGAAAGAACAATTAACCCATTGTATGCTTCTTTAAAAATCCAGCTTCTTGTAAAACAAGTATGTATGCAGTAAATTTGTATATGTGTAAATATAAATATAGCTCTTCAGTTGGAAAACACTCTTAAAAGACCTTTTAAAGTATATTCAGAAATATTTAAAAACCATGCTAACATTAAAACCAATATTTAAGGTAACAGTAAAAAGTGAGAAGTCAAGAATGAAGTGTAAAATTGGAAACGGTATAAAATAAATTACTTTACCACTGTGTGAAAAAGTATTAAAATCTTAAATAACTTTCAATAGTAGTTAATAATGACAGTTTTAAACAGTAGGATGAAGAAATATATAACAAAACACTTATATTAGCCCCATGTTGTCTGAATTTAAAACCATCAAGCTAAAAAGCTATAAAGACTGGAGCAGAGAAAACCATCCTGTAAAGGACATCTGGTGAATATGATAAAAGATGAAATAAGAGTGTACACATTCACATAAACAACTCTAAATGCAAACTGATTCATGTGTAGATAACAGCTAAGTGAATGTGATTAACCATGTATATGTATAAACATGTATATACCTAACTGAACAAATAAGTACATTTTTGACTATTTAGATAAATATTTAACATACCCTGTTTAAGCAAAAATATGAAACCTTTCTTGCAGGCTGAAGTGAATAAGGTATATATTCACCTCATTAAACTCTTTAGTTTAAGGATGCAAGATATGGAATAAACTTCATTCAGTCCTGGTGGGTAGCAGGCCCTAGTATGAAGTTGCCATATTAATTCCTGTTTTTCTAGGAATAATGAACTAGGGCCACCCCTTCCATCACTCGTAACCTGGTCAGTCACTCTAAATTTAAAATAGTATAATGGAAAAGCACTCATGTCTAGCCAGAGCATTCTCCTGCTTTGATGTTCTAATGCTTTAAAAGTGTTCGGAAACCCTTTCTTTTAGTTTCCTGTCCGACTTCCCAATATAAAAAACTGGGCAGGCTTGACATTGGGCCAAATAGACTATACTTTTAGTATTACAGTCAAATTTTCCCTTTGACACATAGGGCACACCTCTGATCGAGAAGTTTACCCCAATCTCCATGAAGGGGCATTGGGGGCACATGCTACACTTTATCATCCCTTTCCTCCTGCTTCAAAATTGTCTTCCTTCCTAGTCTGTAATAAGCTTTTTAAATTCCTGCCACATCTAAAAACTACTCTGGGGGGGGTCCCTCAATTTAGCATATAAATTGTGGTCAAGGACTATTAGATCCCAGTTCTTATTAATGATGTCTTTGATATCATAACTATTGCTACTAAAAGTAGTAATAAAAGTGGACCCTACTAAAGGTGCATCATCATGAACCATCCGAACTTGGTTGATTTCCATTTGTTCCTCATTAATTTTTATTTTGATGGAAGGGGTGGCCCTAGTTCATAATTTGTTGTTTGTTGTTACTGTTTTTATTGTTTTTATTGTTTGTTTGAAGCAAAGTCTGAAGAATAAACATTGGAAACTACTACTGTGTGCATGCCTCAAGCCCTCTTGCCTGCAAGGTTTCATCCTGACCTTGGGTATATAATGCCTGTATTGAATTTACATGTATGCCTTTTGTCTCTGTGGGGTTACAAGGTTTCATCCTGACCCTGAATATATAATGCCTGTATTGAAGTTTCATGTATGCCTTTTGCCTTTTTGGGGTTAGAAGGTTTCATCCTGACCTTGGGTATGTAATGCCTGTATTGAAGTTGCATGTATGCCTTTTGTCTCTGTGGGGTTACAATGTTTCATCCTGACCTTGGGTATGTAATGCCTGTATTGAAGTTGCATGTATGCCTTTTGTCTTTGTGGGATTACAAGGTTTCATCCTGATCTTGGGTATATAATGACTGCATTGAAGATGCATGTATGCCTTTTGTCTCACAAATTCATGTTGAGAGTTTCCACCTCTAACTCATCCAAGAATGCAATTGTGGACTGCAACACAGACTCTAGATGCTACCTATTTGGGGAAGAGTTGGATAGATCAACCACCTTGAGCATCAACTGTGGCACACAGTATCCTCAGGATAGAAGAACACTGATCATGGCCAGTTCACTGCATCAGTGCTAGCCACTCTATGGTGAAAAAATTGTATCAAGATAATTTGGTTGTATTGAATAATGTTGCTAAAAATCGGCATGGGTATTTGCTGGTGATAAGTGGGTTGAGGACATTGCCTACTCCGACTTATGTGCTCAACTCTTGCTAACTTTGGGAAGGGTATATGTTACCCTAAATACCTACCATAAAGTTCAGCAGCCCTGGGCCAATAAGCTACTGACTGGCTTGTATCCACTTACCCAGTTTGGGTTACTTGGGATAGCTCTGTTGAGCAAAGCTGTACATACAACTAATCAACCTCCCAAACATAAACAAAGGATTGTAGAGTCAATATAAGTTCACTGATAGTACTAACCATGAAAGCGGTTGACATAATGGTGATAAGGAGTCTGGACATCTTCTGTATCTAGGAAACAAGATGAAAAAGCAAGCAGCAAATACACGTTGCTTGGGATCTACCATTCAGGTGGGGGACAGACTAGAAATGCTGTAGGAATTGTGATGAGGGAGAAGCTTCAGAAAACAATGATGAATGACATTAGAATTACTGACAGACTCATGTCCATCAGACTCCAGTGTAAGGATAGGGCAGTATTCAAAATGCCAGCCAATGCGCCATAGCTGAGCTGTGATAGTGAGGAAAAGAGTGCCTTTAGGGAGCAGTTGCAGGCCTTCCTAGATAAAGCAGGACAGCATGGGTTGCTTTTGATAAAGAGGGACTAGAATGCACATATTGGGACTGACAGAACATGATATGAGGACTGATTGGCTCCACATGGGGGATGCAGTAGAAATAAAGAAGCAAAGGCCATTCTCGGCTTCTGTCTGGCAAATAGATTGATGGAGACCAACACGTAGCTCAGAAAGAGAAACAGTCACAAGATCACATACAAGAGTAACCAGCATTAGAATTCCACCTAATAAGGAAAGGGCACTGGAGTAGAATCACTGACTGCAAAGTCATCCCCAGTGAAATTGTGAGCCCACAGCACAAACCACTGACTGTCTAAATCAGCCGCAAACAGTGGTCATAAAACGCTCCAAGTTCGACATAGACTTGGCTGAGGATCTGGAAGCTGACTGGAGAGAGAGCTCAAGAGTTGAAGGATATACTTAGGGCTCTAGCACCTTAGGAAAAAGAGGAAATTGGTGGAGGTGAAGAAGAAGAATGTCAGCACCTCAAAACAACATGTATGAGGACTATAGAACAGATATGTGGCTGAGCCAGGTATGAAATGAAATACATAAGAAAAGCTGGAAGTCCAGGAAGTCATCAAAAGAAAGGACTGCAGGAAAAAAGTATGAGATAGAAAATATGAGCCAGGCTAAGAAGAAATACTGGTTGGCTAACAAAGAGGCTAAAAGAGCAGTTGCAATTGCATCATAGACACTCTTCCAGCTTCTGGAAAGTGACTCAGTAGCTAGTCCAAAGAAGCTCTTTCAGGTTGCAGGGCAAAACTAAAAGATAAAGAAGATAGTCATCAGACACCCTTCGTAAGGGATACTCGCAACAATTTGTTGACCAATCCATAGGACATCAAAGGCAGATGAGAGGCATACTTCCAGCAGCTTCTGCATAAAGAAAACCCCACAGAAGTTATATTGCCCCAGTCACAGCCTAAAGTGAAAGATGAAGAGGAGCCCACTCTAGAAATAAAAACAAAGTAGCAGGCTCAGATGAGATCACAGCAGATGCAATCAAGATGTTGGGTGAGTTGGGGAGAAATGGCTCTTGAGGGTACTCTTTGCAGTATGGAGAGAAAGGCATATCCCAGATGACTGGAAAATAAGCATACTAGTTCCAGTGTTCATCAACAAAGGGGTATTCACAGTTGTGTGCAGTATAGAGGTATCAAAGTTCTGTCACACTACATGAAAGTTCTGGAAATTGATAAACGAATAAGCAGAGTAGTTTAAAGTAATATGGAAGGTGAGAAGTTCAGATTCAAATCAAGATGTAGCACAGCTGACCTAATGTTGTAGTGAGATAGAGAGTTAAGGAGATAACTTAGAGATGAGGAAAGAGTTCAACTGGACATTCTTAGTCTTAGAGAAAGCATATGACATGGTCCCATAAAAGCTAATTTGGGCAGGCTGCAATGGTTTGAAGTCCCAGAAACATTGGTAGAATTAGTGCAGATGATGTACAAGGACCCAATGACACAAGTGTGAACAGTGTCCAGTCTCACAGAGGGGTTCCCAGTGAGAGTGGGTGTGCATCAGGGTTCATCTCTGAGATCACTGCTGTTCAGACTGGTGACAGACTACATTAACAAACAGGTAGGAGGGAATAAATTAAGTTGCTATATGCAGACAATATGGCATTACAAAGCCGACTGAACAAGAACTTCAACAAAGGATAAGGGAATGGAATTAAATGCAAAACTGAAGGAGCATGGGATAAAAATAAGTACAGACAAGACAGTTGTAATGACAGCAAATGGTGGAAACCAGAAGAAGCTGAGAAGTGAGATAGAACAGGTTAACAGCTTCAAATATATGGTAGAGCTAGTTGAGAAGGGAAGTCTGAATAAGGAGGTCAAATATGGAATTTGAGGGGCTGCAGCCAACTGGCACAGAGTGCCAGAAGTGGTATGTGACAGATGATTGCCAAAGAAGCTGAAAAGTAAGGTGTCTTGGCTTAAAATGGTCCCCAAAGGGTAGCTAGTGTAGTACGTACCTATGGACCTATATATGTATATGTCAAATGCAATGTATCATATAATAGTGTGATCAAGAGGATGCATCCTTCAGGATGTATATGAACATGTATGGATATACTAAACGTCCTCCAAGTATAATTTTGTATATATATATACACACATATATATATATATATATATATATATATATATATATATATATATATATATATATATATATAAGACCTGAAGAGAACCCAAACAACTGATGCTATAGCCATTATCGGCTGTCATTGTTATACTGACTGTGTAATACAAGATTATCTGAGCAAGTGCAGTATAGCTACACTTAGTCAGATGGAGAAGTGTATGAAGTGTATTAAGTTGCTTGCAGCTTTGTAAAAAAAAAAAAAACATGTTATCAGTTCTTGTCTTATTGGAATGGACAGAGCTATAGGAAGGCCAATTGATGCCAAATGATTTCTCAAATGATACATCCCCCAACCAATTTTGATGACCCAAATAAAATATAAAATAAGGAAAGTCTGCAACTGATTTCATGACAGTCATGCAGTCACTACTTGGGTATAAATTTAGTGGCACTCATATTTATACAGTGTAGCACTCAGCTAATATGTGTACATTATAGCCCTTAGCTACACTGTGCGAATGAAGTTCCTGTTACTTTTAAGAAAATTACCACTTGCTTTAAGCAGAAGTCATTGTGCAAACCGAGCACATAGTTATTATCTAAATACAAAAAACGTTTTGCTGTCTCCACACACAGAATATTATTTAAATAGTTAAGTAATACAAGAATGCTTGTACTTCCAGGCAAGGACTGATTTGCACCTCTTTACAGGCACCAATCATGTTCCCTAATTGCTTATGCCTAAGGCAGCCTTCCCTTTGGACCTGCCTTTTCTACAGTTTTGTGAAAGACAACACTCAATATAGCTGTCTATAGTTGCTAAACTGATTCTTAATTTGAACTTAAAGACTCAGTTATAAAGTTAAACCAACTGATTGCATTCGATATTGGTTTGTCATCATACTTTACAATTTGGAACAGGAAATTATGAATATTTAGCAAAATAACCCAGACACTCTACCAGTCAGAGAAGTAGAAAGGTATAATCACTTACTAGATTCTTACCTCATTGCTATTCCTAGTTAATAGAAACAATTGTAGGCTAATATTCTCTTGGTCTTAACAAGTCTTCCCAGCAGCAGTAGTGAGTTCCTGCTGATGATATAACCTGACCATAGTGCAATGCCTACTGGATTGTCTTTCAACTAGTAGTCTTTGGGTTTTATAGGTTCATAGGTTGGTACTAGGCTATCGGCCCTAGGGCCTATACAAGCCTAGGCTAGCCATAAGAATTCCCTGGATATTTCTTCCCACAATATTTACTTCTCTGGACCCCTGTCTAGCAGGGCGACTGACATGATCCCCGGGGTGAATTTCCTATCTCCCATCCAATCATCAAGGTTCCTTTTGAAGAGGGCCAATGAGGAGCTCTGCTTGACATGTATGGCAGTCTATTCCAGAGTATGGTGAGTCTCTGGGTCAGGAACCTATCCCACCAGCATGTTTTGTTCATTGTGATGACAAGGTTTAGATCCCTGGAGCATGTGGTTCTGAGGGATTGGGATTTCTTTAAGTGGAGCATGTCCAACAGCTCAGAGTTTGACATGGCCTTGTATGTTAAGCAGAGATTGTCTCTGAGTAGACGATATACCACAGAGTATAGTTGGAGTTTTCTTAGACGGTCAGCATATGGCATCTGCTTTAGGCCTGTGATTTTTTTAGTGAGGTATTTCTGTGGCCTTTCCAGCTGCTGCAGATGTCTTGTGAGGTACATACCAAATGGGGCATTATACTCTATAATAGGTCTAATGAGGGATGAGTACAGTGGGACAATGATCTCCTTTTTTCTGGATGAAAAGCCCTTAGTGCTGAGGTGTACCACCTAGAAGGATTTCCTGACTGTTTTGGCAATGTGTTTATCTAAAGTGAGACCACCGTCCACCTGTGTCCCTAAGTCTCTCATCATACTTTCGATGTTTAGTGTCCTGCCACCTATGTGGTAATTTATGGGTACATGTTTTTTTCCAAAGGGGATAAGTATACATTTCTTGGCATTAAGCTTGAGCCCATGGCTCTGGCACCAGCCATCTGTTTCTGTAAGGCCCTTTTGTAGAATATCCACATCATTTGGGGATTCAGTAATGGCTCCCAGTTTGCAGTCATCTGAGAACTTTGTTAGCCAGAGTCCCTTAGTGTTGGCCTGTACTTCAGAGAAGTAGATACCAAACAAGAGTGGTCCCAGGACTGAACCCTTAGGTACTACACAGTCTGGGTTCTGTCAGTAAGCCAGTTGGCAACCCATCAAGTGACATAGGGATTTATGCCCAGCTTAGTAAGTTTATCTATGATTCCAGAGTGGGGGATGGTGTCGAAGGCCTTGGTGAGGTCCAGATAGCCTGTTTGGACTGCCTTACCCTCGTCCACAGCTCTGGAGACTGATTCAAAGAAGTCAATCAGATTCAGGAGACAAGATCGGCCCTTCACAAACCCAAACTGGGTGGGGTCCAGTGTTTGAAGGTTGCCAATGTCTTTGTTTATAATTTCCATGTAATGCATTCCATGCTCTTGCAGATCAGGCTTGTCAGACTGAAGGGATGGTAGTTCCTGGGATCTAAGGTGGATAACCCCTTGTGGAGTGGGATAACTGCAGCTGTGCACCACTCTGTGGGCACGAAGCCTGAGGTGAGGCTATGATTAAACAGGACACTTAGGTGAGGTGCCAGTTCATTTTGTAGTTCATGTAGTACACAGCCTGGGATGTCATCTGGTCCCATGGATGCTGTATTCCTAGCTTTGGAGAGTGTGGTTTCTACCTGTGTGGCTGTGATTACTGGAATTTGGCAATCTTTTGGTATTGAGATGGGCTCTTTAGGGGGTGAGAGGGGGTGAAGTTGGCACTAAATCGATCTGCCAGGATATTGGCAATATCCTTGGGATCAGTATATTTAATGCCATTCTGTTGTAGCTCAGAGTAGATCTGAGCATTGCCATTTAGATTCTTGACATAACTATAGAATGCCTTGTGGTTGTCTTTGGAATCTTTGGAAATTTTATTTTAGTAACTAGCTTTTGAGGATTTTATGAGGGATCTCAGCTTCTTACTGAGGCTGGTGGGGGAGTTTTTTTGCATCCTGGGATTTTCCTCTTTTCTGAAACAGTTTCTTCCGTTTGTTGTATAGTTTGTTTATAGCAGAGGACCACCAGATTGGTTTCCTTTTTTTGAAGAAGAACATCTTGGCTCTATTTGGGTTGGCACGATTCATGCACGAGTGGATGTGCTCGTACAGTGCCTTAGTGTAGGATTCTGCAGTCGAACTTTCAGATCCCGTCTGCATGGGTGTCGCGAAGTTTGTCACTTCTGACTTCAGTAGGATGAAGTTGGCTTTGGAGAAGTTTTTTTAAGGAGGTTTCCTTACTGGGGGGGGGAGTGGGGGTGGGATGTGGATGTCAAGGGTGATTTGCTTATGGTCAGACCTGACCAATGAGGGGGTGAGCACTGGTGTGGCCATCTATCTCCCATGTTGGTAATGACCAGGTCTAGGATACAGGACCCCTGGTGGGACAATGGATTAGTTGATCCAGGGCATTGGAATTTCTGAATTCCAAGAACCGCTGGGAAAAGGAGTTAGTACCCAAGTAGTTTTCCCAGTTAATGGCAGGGTAGTTGAAATCACTCAGTATTAGGGTGTTTGGTTGTATCTTAATATTTTTCAGTATGTTTAGAAAGGTGTAGTGAGAATTTGGGGCATGGTTGGGGATCTGTAGCAAGTTACAATTTGGATTGCAGTCTTACCTAGTGTTAGTTGCACCTGTTGAATTTCAGATGCATTCTGTTGGGCAACTAGCCTGGAGGTGTGAATATCCTTGGTGAATATGGACACTCCTCCACCTTTAGTGTTTTGGTCTTGGTTTTGTGGCCGAAAAGTGTGGTAAGAGTTGTAGCCTGATACTGCAGTGGTGCTCTCTGGAGCCTTGAACCAGGTCTCAGTTACTGCACAGATATCGATGTTCTCCATTTTTAGGAGTGCCTCGAGAGAGTGCATTTTGAGGTTTAGACTTCTAGCATTGAGTAGCATTACCTTCAGATTTTGCATGCTTGTATCTGTTACGGTGGTGGTTTTATCCTTTGAACCTTGCCTAAAAAAGGCACTATAGGGGTGGCAAGAGCTTCAGCCAGTAACCTGAATCCCAGGGGCAAAAGGTGCAGACCATCTCCGGCAAAGCATTGTGGTTTGTTGATCATGTCTTCCCAGGCAAACAGATACTGGATCCACTTTGAATGACACCAGAAGCTTAGCCAATTGTTGAAGTCAATCATTTTGTCCTTATACTGTGGTATCATTCTGGGTGAAGGCAGGATGCTACTCAGGGCTAGGGTCATACCTGCCTGGGCCACATGGTCCAAGAGCTCTTCCATGTCTCTTTTCATGTAATCCAGCGAGGTATGTCTCAAGTCATTCACTCCAGCATGGACAATGACAGAGTCTTTTTTGTACTTGTTGTGAAGTGACTTGAGTGCATGCGTTATGTGGCGGATCCTGGCACCCGACAGGCAGCTGACTGTAATTTTCTCCTTGTTCAGCCTGGTGAGTGGGATATCAGTGTGCCTGACTATAGAGTCACCTATGACTAAAGTGTTGGGTACATTGTCTTGCCTTAGGGGCTGTTGTTGGATGGCACACTGGTATTGTGAGCTATGTGTCACTTTGGTTGTGACTGGTGTTTGTTTGCATTTCAGCTTCGGAGGTCCTTGATGCTTGGGCAGGTTAATGTTAAGGGCCTCTGCATATGTGGGTTTAGTGTTGCTATGTGTGGGTGTTGATGGTGTGGGTTTTGTAGGGCTATGAGTTGCTTGAGGTGTAGTGCAGGTGTTAACCTTCTCCTCTTGACTGTCTAGCACAATCTTGGCCGGAGAGAGCTTTGCTTCCAGTTTGGCTATGTAAGTGCATCTCTCACAGTTTGTAGTGTTGGGTGGTAGGAGGAGAGGATTGTCTGTGTACATGAGGCAGTTGCCGCATTGCTCCAGTATGCCCAGATTCACCAGGTGGACAGGAGAAATCACCAGAAGTGACCCTTGGACATGCCTGTTTAGGTGCTTTGTTTGTAAAGTTTAAGAGCTGTTTTCCTTACCTTTGCAAGATACTTTGCAATTATAGGCTGTTTAGTGCCTACGATTAATTTCTCCTTATTGACAAGGAGAGTTGAGTGCTTGTATCAGTTTCAGGCTTCCTAGTTCTTTCCAGCAGGTTCTAGAGCAAGTGCTAGGCACGGGGGTTCAGATTTTCATGCTACTACTGAGAAACCAACTAGTTTTAAGGGAAAATTTGAAGAGCAGACTTTCTCGCACTGGAATAGTTTGTGTAGCCTCACAGTGCTGCATGATGTGAAAAATGTGTAAACACATGCGTTTTTAAACCAGAAAGTTGAAGGAGATAGAAATCAGCCCAAAAAGGCTAATAAAATTACAATTTCAGAGCTGGAAACCACTCCTCTAGCGTTAGGACTTCTCTCTACCACAGCAAAGTCTGGATAGCTCTGAACATAGAAAATAATGTCCTGAGACAAGCAAAGCCTGGGATATGGACTGGCTAGGAAAGGTGGGAAACGAGCAAACATGATAGTATTTTTTTTTTTTGTTGAAACAGGCTAAACAGTGCAATAATACAGTAAATAAACACAGAAAAGGCTAACACACTTGAGTGTGTATTCCTAAACAGTAAATGCAATTAAAACTCTACAAAATTAACAATTTAAAACTTTTTAAATGAAGCAAGGCAAGTGCACAACTGAAAAAATGATTTAAGAGGCAGTAATACAGCAGAATAAATAGCTAGTCTACATATACAGAGAAGTCTATATATACAGAAAAGCAGCTAAAACACACAAACAATTCAGATGCAGTGCAACCTAGAGCACTTGAATTGTAACAATATTAAGGCAATCACAGTTATAATAATGACACACTTGCACATTTGTGAATATCACAGCTATGGTCATCCACACTTCTGTGGATATGGTTGTGATACCTATTTTTTTCAGTTATGGTTGTGGCTGTCTGTTCTTCTAGAGTTCCTTCCATCTGCAGCCCCTTTTTCTATTTTCAACATGGGGTTGGGGTGTCACTTCACCTGCAACAATCATCTAGAGCCAAGGTTCACACCACTTTGTGGCTAGTCCTACTGCTTTTGCTCTTCAGTACCACTCACATGTACACACACACACACACACACACACACACACACACACACACACACACACACACACACACACACACACACACACACACACACACACACACACACACACACATGTTCTCATACCTTTGTCCAATTCAGAGTGTCAAATCCACCTACTGCATGTCTTTGGAGTATGGGAGGAAACCAGAGCCCTTGAAGAAAACCCACACAAACATAGGGTAGACATGCTGACTCCACAGAGAAGGTGTCCCAGTCAAGAATCGAACCAGAGAACCTCTAGCTTTGAGGCACAATGCTATCCACTGCACCACTGAGCTGCCTATCTGTTCATCTAGAGGTAAGGTTAATATTATCCACTTTTCTTTGAGCTACACAATGGTCATCACTCATCCTTGCATTTGGCTTTGGACATCTATCTTTGGCATAATGTGCAGTCAAGCATTCTGCTTTGAGAACGGTAGTATTCTTCTACCTATCTCTGGATTTACATATGTTGATCTTATCCTTCATCAGAACTCAATGCTATGGTCACAGTTGCTGTACCTCTTGATAATTGAGCTCTTTATACTCGGTGTTCCATCTGCCAGTATTACTGCACACATTAATGGTGACTGACAGATGAATTACACTTCATACCTCATGGCCTAGTTTCAGTTTTCCTGTACTGTAGTCACATACCAGTGCACCTAATTTCAGTTTGTCTATACTGTATTCATATACCAGTGTATACTATAATGTTTTAAACAACGAGGACATGAAAGAAAGCCATATAGAAACTTTTTTTATGTCTACTGTTCTTGAAACATCGTCTTAATTGGTAAAATGTTTCCATCAGCCAGTGTTTTTTTTTTTGTGAACTACATTTTGGTATCCTAGAAGAAACTGAACCATTCAGAGATTTTTTTCCTTTCTGTTGCTCTCCACAACTGACCGTTAGCTGTCACCTGTGCATCTACTCATTCACTTGGTCTACCAGGTTCTCCTGACTGCTTCCAGACTTACTGAGACCAATGCTCAGGACTGCTGAGGAGACCAATGTATCCCAGCACAGCCTTATAGTATTGTTGGAGGGCGGTTGGTTTAACTAGAACCATAGATGTCTGAGTTCCTGTTCGAACCTGGGTCACCTGCACTGTAGACTGCATAGGGCCAAACAAGGATAGCAATTCTGTTTAAAGCAGAGCACTTAATGTTCCCATTATGCAATGACACTGGCTGGAGTTTGGAATTTTTGATTATTCTGCTTATCATTTGAATAACTCTTTCTGTTAATAAGTTTGTAACATGATGATGGGAAACAAATGTGACAGTACTTTATACCATTCAGCATTATAAAAATTCTGAATTTCTCTGAAGTAATTCATGGGCCATTGTCACAGATGGTCACTTTTGGCAGACCATTCATTATAAACATTGTTTGTAGCTTTGCAGTGATCTTTTCAGAGTTAAGTAAAAATGTGCAGAACACTGAGTCTTAAAATGATATGCAGAATCAATATGAATTTGCTATTGTGGCATTTTAGGCTATAATCCTGGATGTAAAGCTGGTGTCTGTGCATCATTTTGCACCATTTAACATGTAATACAATGTTTTGTTAAATTTTCAGTTTGTTGTTTAGAGGTTACTATACAAAACTAACAAAGAGAAAGTAAAAGTCAAGAAAATCATTCTGCCAAACAAGTTAGTACAATACATGTGATTTTGGAAATACAAAATAAATAAGTAATGCATATACTGATTGTTAGAAAGAAGGGTCAACAGCAAAGTCATCTAATAACTCATCATCCAAAGCACTGGTTTCTGTAATAACACTGGATAATAGGTATGAACATCGTAACAAGACTAACCCCCGGATTAATTAAACTCCGTGTAGGTTGTGCACGAAGCCTACATGGAGTTTACATGTATGCTCTGTCGTAGGTGGTGAGCAGCAGCCCACAAAACCACACAATGCATATTCATGCTGCCCGCAATGTCCAAGTCAGACTTCATGGCTGGCAACAGTGTTGCAAGACAGGAAACCGTGTAACCAAACAAGGATAGCAATCCTGTTTAAAGCAGAGCACTTAATGTTCGTGGTTTGCATGGAATGTCACAATGATCACCAGGGCTTCAAAGATAACTTTCAATCTTTTAGTTCAACACATTTGCACAAAGGCCAACCTAATGTGGGGAAAATGACCCAGAAATAGGGACATATTTGACATAGATGCCCTATAGAAATGTGGTAGAAGTACATGTTCTGAAGGCTTTGTAGTATGAAACTCAAGCAATGTATGTAATATTGAGTCACATCAGTCCTGAGATCATCCCAGTGATATGGCAGAAAGCCACAAATTTGATGAGGAACACAACTGAACATGCTGTGAATATCTGGACAGTTGAGAGGTATGAATGTGAAGTATATGGTCCAAACACAGTACAGAACAGTGTATCTACAGTGCAGAGTATTGTGATATCCCATTCCTGGCATTCTGTACTGAAGCTGTGTAAATGATCTGTAATGGTACATAGTTTCATAGTTTCATAATTTAGTACTAGGCTATCTGCCCTGGGGCATTTGTAAGCCTAGCCATAGTGATGTGGCTTTCGCCACCCCATGAAATGGTACAAAAATGTACAGAATAGATTTAGAATACTGTGCCTCTGTCTAGTAGTGACACAGTGAAGGTCCCCTTATATAACAGAATTAGTTTACTGTGCCCCCGTCTAGTAGTGACACAGAGGTGACCCCTGGGGTAAACTTACAATCTCCCATCCACTCATCAAGATTTCTCTTGAAGAGAGTCAGAGAGGGGAGTTGCCTAACATGAACTGGAATTCTGTTCCAGAGCATGGGAAGCCTCTGGGTTATGAATCTATCCCTCCAGCATGTCCTATTCATACTTGTGCCGAGGTTTAAGTCTTTAGCTCTCGTGGTTCTGATGGATTTGGATTTTTTGAGGTGGAGCATGTCCATCAGTTCCTGATTGGACATGGCCTTGTACGTCAGGCACAGATCACCTATGAGCAGGCGGTATACTACTGAATAGAGCTGGAGTTTCTTTAGTCAGGCAGAATAAGACATATCAAAGAACTACCAGCAAAAGAAGCAAAATATTTCCAAAAACAATGACCACGGATCCAACACCAAAAGTTTATTGCACACAAGTCCCTAGCGCCTCGGCCTTCGCCTTCCAGAATAAGACATATGTTGGAAACCCTTGATCCTCTTGGTGAGGTACTTTTGTGGTCTCTCCAGCTGCTGCAAGTGCCGGGTGAGGTACATACCAAATAGGGCATTGTACTCAATCATGGATCTGATGAGGGAGGAGTATAGGGGTACAATGACATCCTTGGATCTGGATGTGAATCCCTTCATGATAAGGTGTGCAAGGTAGAATGTCTTTCTAACCACTTTGGCAATGTGGGTGTCAAATGAGAGGTCGCTGTCGACTTGGGTCCCTAGGTTTCTGATTACTTTTTCCATACTCAGTGGGTCACTGTCTATGTGATAATGTGTGGGTACTTTGTTTTTCCCAAAGGGGATGACTATACATTTGTTGGCATTTAGTTTAAGGCCATGACTCCAGCACCAGTTGTCCGTTTCTGTGAGGCCTTTTTGTAGGATGTATGTGTCAGCTGGTGTATCGACTATGGCGCCTAGTTTGCAGTCATCTGTGAACTTTGTCAGCCACAACCCTCCCATGTTTGCTTTAACATCTGAGAAATAAATGCTGAACAAGAGGGGTACCAGGACAGATCCCTGTGGGACACCACTTGTGACTGGCTTAGAGTCTGACATGGCTCCAGTGATTTTGACTTTATGGGTTCTGTCCTTTAGCCAGTTTGCAACCCATCTAGTGATATAAGGGTTTACATTTAAGCTGTTGAGCTTATCTATGATGCCTGAGTGGGGTATTGTGTCGAAGGCCTTAGCCAAGTCCAGGTAGGCTGTATGGACTGCTTTGCCCTCATCAATGGCTCTAGTGACTGTTTTGAAAAAGTCAACCAGGTTCAAAAGCCAGGATCTGCCCTTTACAAAGCCGAACTGGGTGGGATCAAGTGTCTGTAGGTCCCCAATGTCTCTGTTTATGAGTTCCATAATGATTCTTTCCATAGCTTTGCAGACCAGGCTGGTTAAGCTTATGGGGCGGTATTTCCCAGGGTCTGTAGAGGTACCCCCTTTGTGGAGTGGGACCACTGTTGCTGTACGGCAGTGTTCAGGTACATATCCTGTAGTAAGGCTAAGGTTAAATAGCATTTTTATGTGCGGGTTTAGCTCCTCTTGGAGTTCACGTAGCACGCAACCCGGGATACCGTCAGGTCCCATTGATGCTGTGTTTTAGCTTTGCTGAGGGCTCTCACCTGGACATCTGAGATGACAGGGAGATTACATTCAGCTGGGATACGTATTTCTTCTTTTGGGGGTGAGGGAGGGGAGAAATTTGCACTGAACCTGTCTGCCAGAATGTTGGCAATGTCTGTGGGTTCAGTGTATTTTTTGTCATTGTGAACTAACTCTGAGCATATCTGAGGGTTTCCACCCAGGTTTCTAACATAGCTGAATAAGGCTTTGTGGTTATCTCTAGTGTCCTTAGCGATTTTTTTCTCAAAGTTGGCCTTGGATGTTTTCATGAGAGAACGTAGTTTTCTGCTAGTGTTGATCAGAGATGTCTTCCCTTTATGGGATTTTGCTCTGTCGTTCAGTAGCTTCCTTCTTTTGTTATACAATTTGTTAATGGCTGAGGTCCACCAGACAGGACGCTTGCCTTTGGTGGAGAAGGTCTTAGATTTATTTGGGATTGCATGATCCATGCATTCTTGGGGATGTCCATAGAAAGCATTTGTGAAGGATTCAGCATTGTGGGATGTGGTTTCCACTGGCCCAGTGGGCTTAAAGGATAACATCTCAGTCTTAAGAAGAGTAAAGTCAGCTTTTGAGAAGTTTTTCACTCCGGTCTTTTGTGCTGGGGGTGGAGGTGGGATATGTATATCCAGGGTGATTAGTTTGTGGTCATATCTCACTAGTGAGGGGTATACTTCTGGTTTGGAGCATTTTGTCCCCATGTTTGTGATGATCAGGCCTAGTATATTATCTCCCCTAGTGGGAGAGGTGACTAGTTCTTCCAGTGCATTTGAATTTATGAATTCCAGGAACCTTTGGGCTAGGGTGTTAGGGCTAGAATAATGTACCCAATCTATGTTAGGGTAGTTGAAGTCTCCCAGTATGATGGTATTTTGTGATACATTCATATCCTCCAATGTCTTCAGGAAGGCTGAGTGGGGTTCCTGAGATTGGGAGGGTGGTCTGTAACATGCTACCAGTTGTATAGCAGTTTTGCCTATGGTTAGTTGCACCTGTATGGTCTCTGATGCTTCATGTGTTGATACTAACCTGGAGGTGTGGGTGTCCTTGATGAATATGGACACTCCCCCTCCCTTTGTGGTTCGGCCCAGGTTTGGGGCCAAAAAGCATGATACGAGGTATAGCCTGGTAGCGTTGGGGTGCTGTCAGGAGCCTTGAACCAGGTTTCAGTTACTGCACAGACGTCGATGTTCTCCATACTGAGGAGTGCCTCGAGTGCCTGCATCTTGAGATTTAGACTTCTGGCGTTGAGCAGCATTACCCTTAGTTTTTTTCCATTTTTGTTTTCTAAGGAGGTGGGTTTGTCTTTTGAGCCTTGCCTAAAAAAGGCACTATGGGGGTGGCAAGAGCCTTAGCCAATATCCGGAAGCCCAGTGGTGACAGGTGCAAGCCGTCCCTTGTGAAGCAGCATGGCTTGCCCAACATGTCATCCCAAGCAGACAGACATTGGATCCCCTTAGAATGACACCAGTACTTGAGACAATTATTAAAGCTGATCATCTTGTCTTTGTATTGTGGCATCATTCTTGGTGAGGGCAAGATGCTGCTCAGGGTCAGGGTCATACCAGCCTGGGCTACATAATCAGAGAGCTCCTCTATGTCTCTTTTCATGTAGTCCAGGGAGGTACGTCTCAGGTCATTCATGCCAGCATGGACAATGACAGAGTCATATTTGTACTTGCTTTGGAGTGACCTGAGTGCGTGTGTTATGTGGCGGATCCTAGCTCCCGATAGGCAGTTCACAGTCACCCTCTCCTTGTTCAGCCTGGTAAGCGGGACATCAGTGTGTCTGACTATAGAGTCACCTATTACTAGTGTATCAGGCATGGTGTTTGGCCTTAAGGGCTGTGATTGTTTGACACACTGATTTATTGAAGTATGTGTTGCATGCGTTTTGTTTTGAGGTGGTGGATTTTTGGACGTCAGCTTTGGGAGCCTCTGTTGTTTTGGTAAGTTTTTTATTAGAGCCTCTGAGTATGTCTTTGTGTTTTTATGTGTTTGGTTTGCAGTTGTGGTAGGTCTATGTGGGACTGGGTTTGTTGTGTGTGTGGTTACCATCTCCTCCTGTCTGGTCATGTCAGCCCTGAGTTGAGAGAGTTCAGCCTCCAGTTTGGCTATATAGTTGCATCTCTCACATGTATTTATGTTTGTTGGGAGGAGGAGAGGGTTGTCTGTGTACATGAGACAATTGTAGCATTGTCTCAAGATTCCCAGATTAACCAGCTGAACTGGAGAGGATGCCAGTAATCTACCACTTGACATGCTAGAATAGTATAAGGGAGTGCTGTGCCTTTAAGGGAAGTGGATATTCACAGGTGTGGTTGGTGGATATAGTGCTTACTTAGTATGAGAGTGCTTACTTAGAAGAGAGGTTTTGAGAACAAGTGCTAGGCTTATAATATAGCAAGTAGTCTGATTATACTAAGAGTAGAGCTTCCTTAAGGGAAAATTTGAAGAGCAGACTTGGCTGAGCCAGAAGAAGTTTAACCTTGTATAATCGGCGCTGCACTATGCACACAATCGCACAAAGCCATGCAAACACAGATTTTAAACAGGGAACTTCAAAAGAGCTAGAAATGGTCCAAAACAACCAATTACTACAGCTCTTGTGCTGAGGTCACTCCTTCAAGGACAGGTAGGCTGCTCAAGGCTCCCCACTCCCACTGGTGAGCAAAGAAACTTCCTTCTATCCAAGTAAGGTAATGGACAACTCAGGAACTACACCACAGCCCAGAATACAGCAAAACCTGTAAACTGGTCTAAACTAGTCGAGGAGAGGTGGGAAAACAAGGATTTTTTTTTTGTTGTTTTTTTTGTTTTTAGATAGAAAACACACAGAAAATGCAGAAACAGTAATAAATCAGTTACACATGCTAGCACACTTTAGTGGGCAGCCTCAACAGTTAAATTAAACAAACAAACAAACAGACTTTCGACCAATTTTCGACTAAATGTAACTTTAAGTGCAAATATTATATAATGCAACAAACAGCTAAAAACAGTTTAAGCTTGTTTAACGTAAGCTAGAGAAGGTATTTCAAGTAAAAAAAAAAGCAAAGATACTTAAATCAAGAAAGTAGTCGCTTTTCTGCGTTCTCTGTAGCTAGGAGCACTCTGCAGGACCACGAGGAGCTTGTCTGAGTAGTATAGCCAGAAAAAAAAACCCAGAGGCGGATTTTAAACAGGGAACTTCAAAAGAGCTAGAAATGGTCCAAAACAACCAATTACTACAGCTCTTATGCTGAGGTCACTCCTTCAGGGACAGGTAGGCTGCTCAAGGCTCCCCACTCCCACTGGTGAGCAAAGAAACTTCCTTCTATCCAAGTAAGGTAATGGACAACACAGGAACTACACCACAGCCCAGAATACAGCAAAGCCTGTAAACTGGTCTAAACTAGTCGAGGAGAGGCGGGAAAACAAGGATTATTTTTTTGTTTTTTTTTGTTTTTAGATAGAAAACACACAGAAAATGCAGAAACAGTAATAAATCAGTTACACAGGCTAGCACACTTTAGTGGGCAGCCTCAGCAGTTAAATTAAACAAGCAAACAAACAAACTTTCGACCAATTTTTGACTAAATGTAACTTTAAGTGCAGATATTATATAATGCAACAAATAGCTAAAAACAGTTTAAGCTTGTTTAACGTAAGCTAGAGAAGGTATTTCAAGTAAAAAAAAAAAAGCAAAGATACTTAAATCAAGAAAGTAGTCACTTTTCTGAGTTCTCTGTAGCTAGGACCACTCTGCAGGACCACAAGGAGCTTGTCTGAGAAGTATAGCCAGAAAAAAACTCCCAGAGGCGGATTTTAAACAGGGAACTTCAAAAGAGCTAGAAATGGTCCAAAACAACCAATTACTACAGCTCTTGTGCTGAGGTCACTCTTTCAGGAACAGGTAGGGTGCTCAAGGCTCCCTACTCCCACTGGTGAGCAAAGAAACTTCCTTCTATCCAAGTAAGGTAATGGACAACACAAGAACTACACCACAGCCCAGAATACAGCAAAGCCTGTAAACTGGTCTAAACTAGTCGAGGAGAGGTGAGAAAACAAGGATTATTATTTTTTTGTTTTTGTTTTTAGATAGAAAACACACAGAAAATGCAGAAACAGTAATAAATCAGTTACACAGGCTAGCACACTTTAGTGGGCAGCCTCAACAGTTAAATTAAACAAACAAACAAACTTTCAACCAATTTTTGACTAAATGTAACTTTAAGTACAGATATTATATAATGCAACAAACAGCTAAAAAAAGTTTAAGCTTGTTTAAGGTAAGCTAGAGAAGGTATTTCAAGTAAAAAAAAGCAAAAATACTTAAATCAAGAAAGTACTCACTTTTCTGAGTTTTCTGTAGCTAGGATCACTCTGCAGGACCACGAGGAGCTTGTCTGAGTAGTATAGCCAGAAAAAAACGCCCAAAGGCAGATTTTAAACAGGGAACTTCAAAAGAGCAATAAATGGTCCAAAACAACCAATTACTACAGCTCTTGTGCTGAGGTCACTCCTTCAGGGACAGGTAGGCTGCTCAAGCTCCCCACACCCACTGGTAAGCAAAGAAACTTCCTTCTATCCAAGTATGGTAACAGACAACACAGGAACTACACCACAGCCCAGAATACAGCAAAGCCTGTAAACTGGTCTAAACTAGTCAAGGAGAGGTGGGAAAACAAGGATTATTTTTTAGTTTTTTTTTTGTTTTTAGATAGAAAACACACAGAAAATGCAGAAACAGAAATAAATCAGTTACGCAGGCTAGCACACTTTAGTGGGCAGCCTCAACAGTTAAATTAAACAAACAAACAAACAAACAAACTTTCGACATGGACTGCCATATAAAATGATCACACAGGGGAAGTGTGTGCATTGAATGGGGAAACACAGGTGAATTGCAGGAATCAACACAAGAAACAGGACAGGTGAAACAACTTAATGTACAGCAGATGAGGGTATGTCAATGGAAGTTGGTTGTAGCAGCAACACCAATCACATACCTATATGGTACAGTAGGGACTGCACAGTGAAAATGCATTTTATGTAACCGTCACACAAGGTGGCATAACAATGGAGAGGATGTCTGTGCGAGATAAGCATCCTTACATGAATAAACCCTTACTTTACTATATCCCAATTCACCAGTGCCGAACTAACTCTGGCCCTCCTACAGATGAATAGAAACAAACATATATGTATAGCCTCTCTTTATATTCCCCCAGGAGACAATATCCCATTCTTGAGGATATCGTCTCCTGGTTCTGCTCTAACATTACCAAGGAGACCATAATCCTATGTGACGTTAATATTAACTGGACCGATATTCAATCTCCTACTTCCCCACCCAACATAAACCTGAATAACTTCTCACAACTAATTAACTCTACTACCAGGCCCTCCAAGCACTACTCCTCTGGTTCTACTCTTGACTGGATTCTTGTTTCCCACCCCCGATACATCTCTGACAGTGGTACCCTACCTGACACTCTTGGTGATCATCTTCCCCCTTTCACTCATCACCTTCTCTCCTCCTTACAACTTTCCCATACTTACATCTCCACCCGCTGTCTCAAAAACTTCAACCCTGAAAGCTTCTCCAGCTCTTTAAAACACACAAACTGGAGTCCTCTAAAACCCTCTGCCTAGATAATGCTATAGCCTACTTCAATACTACATTCATAGACTTGTTAAATATCCTTGCTCCCTCCATAACCAAAATAATTAAAAGTAAAACTGTCCCATGGGTAACCAAATAAACCACAACCATCATGAGTCTCCGTGACAAAGCCTGGAAACACTACCAGGAAAATAAAACTCCCACCACCCTGAATGAATATAAGCAACTTTGCAACAAAGTAAAAAAAAAATGATTGTATCCGACAGTAAATCCTACTTCTCCACACTTCAAAATAGCCACAAGACCAACCCTAAAATATTCTGGAATGGTGTCATCAACCTACTCAATCTCGGCAAAACAGACAACCCCCTGCCCTGACCCAAATGCATCCAACCTGTCCTAAGCCACCTATTTTAACTCCTTCTTTATTGATTCTATAGCCAAACTAACAACTTCCTTCCCCAACAAAGCTTCACTTCTGCCTCCTCCTATCTCTTCCTCCCCAACACTACCACCTCCCAACCCCCTTCCTTCACTATCAAACCCATCCTTATCTCCACCATAAAAAAAACTCCTTCAGAAACTGAAACCATACTCAAATGCCCCTGATGACTTTTAATCCTACTTCCTCAAAATAGCTGCTGATGCCTTTGCCTTTCCCAGCTCCATTCTAATTAGCCAGTCAATCCAAGAAAGCTATGTACCCCTACTCTGGAAAAGGCCTTTATCATTTCCCTTCATAAAGGGGGTAACAACAATGATACTCCCAATTTCCAACCAATCACCATCTTATCCCCTATCTAAAATGTTGTACAAAAGTGTATCCACCTACAACTTTCACCCTACCTCATAGACAACCACCTACTTACCCTCACACAACATGGATTTAGACCTGGCCACAGTACCACCACCACTCTCCTCTCCTTCTTCAAAACCATCAATAAAGCTCAGTACTTTGGCTGCCTAGTGACTACCCTCCTTCTAGACTTATCTAAGGCCTTTGATACTATCTCCCATAACCATTTGCTGTCCAAACCCTCTAATCTAAACCTATCCTACTCTTCTATCAACTGGTTTTCTCGTTACCTCTCCAACAGACTACAAGCTGTCAAATGGAAAAAAGCCACCTCCTCTTTCCCTAATACAACTACAAGCGTACCCCAGGGGTCCATATTGGGTCCCCTCCTGTTCAACATTTTCATAAAAGACTTCCACCAGAACATTCCTAATGCTAAATGTATTCAATACGGGAATGACTCCATGATCATCTGCTCTACCACTTCCACCTCCACTCATTTAAAACTAACTCAGGATGCTTTCTCTTATACCGAACGTTAGATGTTAGATAACCATCTATCACTCAATGCATCAAAAACTAAAATCATGTTACTTACCCCTTCAAAAAGTACCATTATAGATAAGAACTCATTCTCCAGTATTAGCCAAAACAATACCTCTCTCGAGGTAGTATCCTGTGCAAAGCATCTAGGAGTCCTTTTTGACAAACAGTTAAAATTCGATACCCACCTACAAACCAATATAAAGAAAACCCACCAGAAACTCGGCATGGTCTACCATGACAACCGCTACATCGCTCCCTTTACTAAGTTTGTACTGTCTACCACCTACATCGTTCCTTTTCTCCTATATGGTGCCCCATTTCTTACTAATCGTCAGTCTTCTCTAAAGACAAAACTGTCCTCCTGTTATAACAAAATTTCTAAGTTTGCTGCTGTCTATAACTCCTCCTGTCACCACTGCAATGCCCTACACAAACTAAACTGAATAGAACTACCCCACCATTTTATCTACATTCAACTTACACATGTCCATAAACTCATCTTCAGTCACTCTTTCTGCCCCTCCCTTACCTCCTCTCTCAAAATGCATCTACCCGATAGACTTCTAAGATCCAATAACCAGAATTTGCTTGATCTGTACGTACTTTCCTTTTCCATTGGTCACCTCTGGAACTCCCTGCCACCACTTATTCGTACTACTCACACCCACTCTACCTTTAAAACTCTGCTTTATTCCCATCTCACAACCCTCTGGGAATGTTCCTGCTGTCATCCCCATGACTCACCTCTACATTATTCCCTGTTTTGCACACTCATCCACTCTCTGTTCTCTTTCATCATACTGAGCTTCACTGACTCTTACCACCTTTCTTTTCACTTATTTTACTCTTACTCCTACACTTCTTTTTCTTACTGTCCCTCCTTTCTTACATTCAACACATAACACCTCTTACCCCCTATCCTAGTATAACTCTGCTAAGAGTATATGTGAGACTCTTTTGTCATCTCTGTGATATTTCCAGTGTGTAAACAAATCTATCTGTAAATATGCACCTATGTTTTTTCTTATTTTTAACTAACTTATATTTATGTGTGTGTGTGTGTGTGTGTGTGTGTGTGTGTGTGTGTGTATTTCCTTTTTTAACTGATTTCCACTGTAACCTGTAGATTTTTATACTATGTAATACCTTTGTTCTTCACAAGTATTACAAAATGTGAATGCATTGTCTTCATTTTATACTGTTGTCATGGAGCTTTTCTCCCTGGGACTCCAATGAAAATGGGCTCTTCTTGGCCCAATGCACTATCCTGGTAAACAAACTGTAAAATAAAATAAAGAAAGAAAAAATAATGCAGAGGACATCTATCAGGGATCTGACATATAATTCTGGTACGGTACATATTGTGCAGCTGTGCAAACTGATTTGCCTGAATATGAGTGTAATCTCAGCAGAGGTCTTCAGCAAGTGAAGCACAGCTAAAGGCTCATGGAAAACATTAAAAGAACTGACGACAATCAAGGGCAACATCAGAGTAATACCACCAGTAATCCCATGCCTCTGACATAACATATGTGATTTTGAGTGATAAGAGATGATTTTGTACACACGCACTTAAACAACTATTATGATACATATATACTCTATGAGGGTAAACGTGTACACTGTCCTGGCACTGTGACATCTGCTGGAGTTGTTAGGAGGGACACTGCTATACCTGTATGCGACTGGTGTGCATGGCATATACATACAGCACATTCCACACTGTCACAAATGAGATCCATGCCATTAATATTGTCAAACGCCTATGTATGCAGTGTGTGTATCAGCATAGCAGGTAGCACACATGCATCTGGTGTAAAAACTTGATTGGTGTTCTGCACCTTCAGTCATGTATATGCCATAAAAAGAATACACAGGTATGGCCAATAAGGTGTGTGATAGCTCAATGTGACAAAGGTGTACACTTTAGTTACACATCACTGGAAGATGTGTAGGAAGGTACATAAAGAAGGGTGTATTGTACTCAGTTATTGGTGTGATGAAGGCTGGGAATTATGAAGGCATTTTGGCCACTGATGTGGATGTCCTTCCCATACTCAGTACTTGTGTTATATACAAGGGAGTAGTCAGTACTGGTACCACATGCTGGTGGATGTTCCACTTACCATCTACCCCAATGCACAGGTCACATACCTGTTGCTCTGATTATAGGGTGTGATGTCCACATTATACTTGGGCTGTGTGTTTGTTTTCCTGACCTAACAACTCCTCCCATGTTTTATTGTCATTGCAGGTGTTGTCACGGCTGTGACAGCAATCTTTGTTATGTGTTGATACTGTCTCAGCTATACTAACATCATGGAGTCAATGATTATCCATAATCTGCAGCCCATCAGGCAGCTGTTTGGACACAGGATGTGTATGCCATCTGTGATGTCATCACTTAAATAATGGACAGGAAAGGGCCTAGCAGACAGCCCTGATGTAAGGATCTGATAACTGGACTTGTGATATAGGCCACTTCACACATTTCAACATAGTGAGATGCCACATATGTGTTACACTGGTCTTCCCACTTGGTGATACAGCTGTTTATGGCCATATCTGACAACATTGATTGAATACCTCAGCGTGGATTTGTGTCAAATGCCTTGACCTGGTCAAGTTCCACAAGATGATACTGTTGTCATCATGCGTGCCCTCGATGATCTCTTTGAGGACATCTATCAAATGTAGAAGACATGATGTAGCATTAACATCTGACACAGGTCTGTTGCACACAGCCGGAATATTACTACTATCTATTTAGAAAAGGTCCATGATGACATGTTGGTCTACCTAACAGCTGAGGAGAGTCTGGATGTCCCTATACATGCATGCATCAGGTGCTGTCCCCCCAACTCAGATGTATGCATGTTGATGTACACTCTTTTATGAGAACATAGCCCATGTGGAGATGTGTTGAAGTGTGTATTCAACCATGTCAGGAAGGTGTATGTGCTGAGTCATGTGATAGGTGATCTGTGATGTTGTCACAGCCCATTGATTCTGTGTGATAGGCCTGGATGAAGGTAAGACAGTGCACACTGCCTATTGTGATCTGACCTATGGTTCTCACACAATGCCCCATACAGGTATCATTGAGAAACCCTCCTAGCTTTGGATTAACCCTTACATTATGAGATGGGTAACCAAATGGCTCACCGACACAACACATACTATGAAAGTTGGTGAATCAATGTGTACCAGTAGAGCTGTCATCACTGGCAAAACCCTGGGATCTGTGCTTGGCCCTTGACTGTTTGGATTCTATTTGTCAACAGTTTAGGCTAAAGTATATAGTGTTTGTCTTACCAAGTTTGCTGATTCTTGCATATTGGGTGCAGTCTTTGACTCTACCAATGATTATGATAACATAGTACAGGAAGAGCTAACACAAACAAATGATTGGTGAAAAAGGCACACAATTTACAAATAAATGCAAAAATGTGTCTTTTTTATGTTGTCTGTCTGAAAAGTGGAATTCCATGTTAATCGCAGCATTGACAACATTCCTGCTATGCTGAAACCCAGTGATGCAAGAAACCCAGTGATGCAAGCACTGGGAACACACATAGATAGCAATCTGAACTTCGACCACCAAGTTGAAAGCCTGTGTTGTGCACATCATCAGTCATGCCATGATATTGAGATCTTAGGATTGTATGGCAGCACTGCACTCAAACCTCATCTGAACACTAATAAAGTACAATGCGATCATTTGCATGTCCCTCATCAGACACAAGCAGCAGCTGGAGAGACCGCAGTGCTTTCTCATCAAGAAAACACAGGGCCTACAAACCATGCTATGATTGTGATGTATTTGGTTACAGTAAAAACCATGTCACTCTTCTTCCATAGGATGAGTTGACTTCTGCCTGGCCTCCAGGCCAATGTCTGACCCTGCCCTGAGAGTACCGCATATCCTCAAATATGATATGGCTGATGACATCAGCAGTGTCTGTTGTGCCCCACATGCTGGCGTGAGATGCTTTCTGTAATGTCAAGAGAGAGCGCGCATGTGTACACAAACATACACACACACACACACACACACACACACACACACACACACACACACACACACACACACACACACACACACAGACACACACACGTGCACGCGCGTGCGCACACACACACACACACACACACACACACACACACACACACACACACACACACACACACACACACACACACACACCAGTTAACTGTAGTGAGAATAGATCCCCTTCCTTTCTAAGGTACAAAGACTACAGAACACAGTACTTAATATGAGCGACATGGCACAAGAGTGCAGGCCAACTTGTAGTAGATGACATTTGCAGGCCATGTGGGAGAAATGTTGTTAGGAGGCCTGCATGAAATGGATGTGTAGGCATGTCTAAGTATCAAAATACTGGCAATCTATGGCATTGGAGCAGTAACTGCAGGATGCACACTTCTGCTCTTCTGTCTAGACACACACACACACAAACACATCAGACTACAGTGAGAACAGAACCCCTATCTATGTACACAGATTTCAGAACTCAGTACTTTAAGCAAGCTCCATGGTACAAGCCTGATTTTTACAAGAGTGAAGGTCAACGTCTAGTGGATGACATCAGCATGCCATAATGGAAAGAAGTATACATCTCAACCTCTTAGTGCAAGCAATCTGAACAAAGTCTGACAAAATGGGGGTGGGTGCAGAGGCCCAAAAAAGGGACATATTTTAAAAACTGTTCTTTTAAACTTAGAAATTTGCTAGAGTAACAGTGTTTGCTTTAACATATATTTTCTGAAGGATATGAAGTCTAAAACTCAAATGTATGCTATTATTGAGTGACGTCAGTCCTCAAATCATCCAAGTGATATGCCAGAAAACTACAAATTTTATGACAAACAGACCAGAAATATGAGCCCAAAATCTGGACAGTTGAGAGGTATGGAGAGAAGATGTTGAGAGGTATCAAAATACTGTCAATTAATGGCATTGGAGCAGTCACTATTGGATACACACTTGTGCACTTCTGTCTAGCCACACACACACACGCACACACACACACACACACACACACACACACACACACACACACACACACACACACACACACATGCACAGTTGACTGCAGTGAGACTAGAACTCCTACCTGTTTAAGTACATAGACTACAGAACTCAATACTGCATATAAGCACCACAGCACAAGTCAGACTTTTACAAGAGTGCAGGTCAACTTATAGTAGATGACATTAGCAGGTCATGTGGGAGAGAAGATGTTGGGAGGCCTGCATAGGTTCATGGCTTCCTATGTTCATAGGAGGTTACTAGTCTAATGGCCCTAGCGTGTTTACAAGCCTAACTATGTAAAAACACACGTACCCTTATTGAGCATAGTTAGCTGGTCTTTATTAGCAGAATGATTTTTGTGAGCATCACCAACTGGCCCTTTTCATGAGGGATATAGGCACCATCTCAGGGGTGGCTTTACAATCACCCATCCAGTTGTCAGTGTTGGGGTCTATATTAGATCATCAAGGTTTCAAACCTTCGAATGTTCTAATATCGAACCCAATGCAGTGAAAGCTTAAAATATCGAAGCAACAGAAACCCAATTTTTTTCCTAGGGAAAGAATTTGGTTGTCCGTTTCTGTTGCTTTGGTATTTTCAGCACTGTGGTAAAAAGTTACAGGTTGGGTTCAGGTAAGTGTGCAATTGTGTGGATGTGAGGGTTAGGGTGGGTTAGGTGAGTTAGGGTTAGGGAGCGGGTGAGGTGAGTGTGTGATAGTGACGGACCTTAGGGTTAGGGTTTGGGTTAAGGAAAGTGGATAGTTAGTGGTGTGTGTATAGTTTAGTGTAGGGCTAGGTGTAAGATTTTAGGTGTATGTGTGTGGATTGCTGTTTGTTTGGTGTGCTTGTGTTGTGTGTATGTGTTTTGGAACAGCGATTTTTTTTCCCTAGGAAAAAATTGCTGTTCTGACAGTTCGAGATTGTAAGCTTTCGCTTACATAGGGTCGATTAATCACCATTCACTTTTTTAAGTGGTCACTGATCTAATATAGACCCCCAAGGTTGCATTTGAACATGGTCATTGAGGAGCACTGCTTTACATGCTGTGAAAGCCTATTACAGAGGAGTGTCAATTGCTGGGCGGTATATCTGTCTCCCCAGCATGTTCTGTTTATGTCACAGGCTAAGTTTAGAACCCTGGAGCAAGTTATTCATGTCCCATTTGTTTTGCAGACGTCCAGCATTTCCAGTAGGGCAGGGTATGAAACTGCTCTGTAGACCAGGCATGGGTCACTTCTCAGCAGCCTGCATAATACTGAGTACGGTGACAGGTCTTTCAGTCTTTCCATGTATGTCATGTTTTGGAGGTCCTGGATTCTTCCAGTCACAAATCTCTGTATTTTCTCCAATTGCTGCAGGTTTCTGGTGAGATACAGACAGAACGGAGTATCATATGTATGATAAGGTACAGCAGAGATATGACCTCCCTGGTCTTGGATGTGATGTCCAAATGTATGAGGTGCGCAAGGCAGAATGTGTGTCTCACCACTAAGGACACATAATGATTACAGTGTAGATTGCTACCAACGTGTTTCCAAGTCTAACAATGCTGTGTTTAAGCTTAGAGGGTACTATTTATATCATAATTAGCAGGGATACTTCATTGCCAAGGGGGACAATGAGGCATTGTTTGCTTTAAGGTTCAGTACATGAGCTTGGCACTAATCATTTGTCTGTGGCAGCCAATTTTGTAACATATTACCATTATTGGTGGACTCTACATGAGTGCATCCAGTTAACAGTCACCTGCACACTTGGTAAAACACAGGCTATCTACCATTGCCTGGGCTTCAGAGAAATAGTTTCCAAACAGTTGAAGCCCAAGCACAGGTCCTTGTAGTATTCCACTGATAAGTGGGCTAGTGGTGGAGGTGCAGTCCCCAGCTTTGACAGTGTGTGTTCTGTCAGTGAGTCAGTTGGCTATCCATCTAGTAATGTATGACTTAATTCCCAGATGGGAGATTTTCACTATGAGACTTGAATGGGGTATTTTGTCAAAGCCCTTGGATAACTCAACATAGGTGGCATGTCCTGTTATCCCTCATACAGGTCTTTGTGGTCAGTATCAAAGAAGTCCATGGGGTTTAATAAGCAAGATCTACCCTTGAGAAAAGCAAAATGGATTGGGTCAAGTGCGCTGAAGGTCGCCTTTGTCCCTGTGATAATGTTACCAGATTGATGTGCATTACATATCACACAACATTTGATATTAATTTCTGTAATCTAGGTGATATATGTCTGGAAAAAGTACTGAGGCATCAGGGTTTCAGTGCTCTGGGGGAGGAAACATATGACTGCATTGTAAATATGTGATATAGTGTTAGACAGGGCTTGGACTTTCAATTTGTTATGTTTCCACATTTAATTTCATGTCATTGATAGGAAATGGGCAGTAAACAGCAGTAATACATAATAATATTTACTTTTCCAAAGCGTGGTGAGCAGGCAATATACACATTTTCATTTTATTCCCTGTTTGCGGGTAGTTAAGCAGCACACAAACGCGAGTCCCATTGCTAAAGTCTGACAGTTAGTATTGACTCTATGAAACACACATGCTGCTTAACTGGCTTGGTGGCAGCACATGTTAATTCAGTGATACAATTCTTTTTGCGCCCACATGATACTGGGTTAGAATCCAGGTGTATCTAATTATTTTATTTTATTTATTTATTTTACATTTGTTGACTGGGCTAGTCTAACTGGATAAAGGGTAAAGAGTCTTATGGGCAATAGTTTGTTTGTTTGTGTCTTTCGGCTTTTCCTGGTTGGTAAAATTGAAGCTGATTTTGTAGCTCTAGCCATCCTAACTGCTTTAGATTGAGACAATGGTGGGTTCTAAATGGAGTGCCAGTGGCAAATCTAGCAATATTATTGTAGGAGATTGGAAGTTTGTTGAGGTTATTTTTTGACAGATTAGTATTTATAGGTGAAGCATAGAGGAGTGTGGAGATTAAATGAGTGTGGGCTTTAGTGGTTCTAGCTAATGGTGTAAGGTAGGGTTTGATTCTATAGAGGGACCCCAGTTTCTTATTGACCGTTTTTATTTTGTTGTTAATATGAGTATCAAAGTTAAGGTTGCAGTCTATTGTTATTCCTAAGAGTTTGGTGGTTGGGTCAGGAGATATGATAGTGCCATTATTAGATGTGACTGTAAAATCTACTGAGGCAGACTTCTAAGTAGGAGTGAAAAGTAAAAATGTAGGTTTTTTGGGGGGTTCAAGAGGAGGCAGCACTGTAAAAAACATTTTTCAACTATATTAAATGCCTTTTGGGTTAGGGACTGTAGTTCAGATGGTGAATTAGCTGAGCATATTGTTGTGGAGTCATCTGCGTATTGTATACAGGTAGCTTGAGGAATTGCTGAGTGTAGGTCATTAATGAAAATAGAGAATAGTAGCAGGCCTAATATGGAGCCTTGAGGGACACCAGGGTTAATGGGGAGGTGAGTAGATAGATTATTATCCCATAGCACAGCCTGCCATCTATTGTCTAAGTAAGATTGGAACCATTTTATAGCCAGTGCATCAAGTGAGAGGGATTTGAGTATATTTATAAGTAGCTGGTGGTTAACCATATCAAAAGCTTTAGAAAGATTGATAAAAAGTGCAGGGGGAAGAATGCTGATGTTACATTTTTTGTTTATGCAGTCTGTAAAGGATAAGAGGGCAGTAGTGGGACTATGGAATGGCCTAAATCCATGTTGACAGTTAGCAAGTAAGTTGTTTTGGATTAGGTGGTGTAGTAGTTGCCTATGGATGCACTTTTCTATTATTTTTGCCAATGGAGAAAGTAAGGCTATGGGATGATATTTTGAAAATTCATTTGAGTTACCACCTTTATGTAGGGGATAATGTGAGAGATTTTCCAGATAGTTGGGATGGTACCTTCAGTTATGGTTCTGTTAATGTTCTGGAAATGGGATAGGCTATGGCTTTAGCTGCTTTTTGCAGGTATTCTGCAGGTAGTTGGTCAACTGAGGGAGTGGTTGGTTTTAGTTTTTGGAGAAGGGTGCAAATGAGGGAAGTTGGAACTGATTGCAACTGAAATTAAGGGAATGATCAAGTAGTGGAAGTTGGTAGAGTTGAGCTGTCTGGGGATAGTTGATTGGCAATAGACTGGATGGCCTCTGTGAAAAAGGTATTGAAGGGTTTGGCAGTTTGAGTGGGATTCTCAAGGTTAGTGCCTTGTGGGTTTGGTGTAATGGATTGGCCTGGGTGTAGAAGTCTGTTAATGCTTGCCCAAAACTTTTGTGGTTTATTTTGGTGAGTTTGTTGGAGTTAGAAGTAGAAGTTCTTTTTATCTAAGAAAATAGCTTTTTTGTATTATTTCTCAGTTGTCTAAATTTTTGTTGGTCTATTGGGTCTTTAGTAGTATGCTATTTAGCCCAGTATTTGTTTCTAAGAAGAATGTTTTGCTTGGTTTCTTTTGAGAGCCATGGGGCAGGTTTAGTCTTATTTCTGATAGAGCGTGTTGGTGCATGGTGGTATAGGATGGCTAAGAATTTGGAATTAAAGTATTTTACTGCTTCATCGAGTGGGAGGTATTTTACTGGTGACCAATTACATTCCTTAAATTCACTTTGGAAAAGTTCAGGGTTAAAATGTTTTTTGGTCTGTATTGTCCTGAATGCACTTGTGTAGGTAATATTGATCTTATGCCTGATAATATAGGTCACTGAGTGGTCATTTAAATTGTCTGGGATGGTGCCTACTTTGTATGTTTGATGAGGATTATTTGTGAGAATCCAATCTAAGGTACTTTCTTTATTATTGGGTTTGTTAATCCAGGTTAGAGAGGTAATAGTTTGAGAAAAGCCATATAGGTTAATATGTGTAGTAGGGTGTTCAGTACTACAACACTTCCAGTCAATATTAAAGTCAGCAAGAACTATAGTTTCTTGTGGGAGATTTATAGAAAGCCAGCTAAGGATATTTTCAAGGGTGTTTATGTTATTACCAGGAGGAAGGTAGATACAGATGATATATATGGATTTACAAGTATTGAGCTGAATCTTAGAAATAAGGATTTCAGCATTATTGTCTAGAGGTGGTTTAAGGTCTGAAGAAGTGACTTCTAACCCTGGTTTGTAAAGGATTGCTACCCCACCTCCCTTCTTGGTTGTGCAGTCTAGTCTCAGGATATTATAACCAGGTGGGATGACTTCATTATCTTTAGTTGCAGGTTTTAACCATGTTTCTGTTAGACATAGAATATCAAATAAATGAAAATCTAGGAGAGCGTGGAGGTGGGCAACTTTATTGTTAATGCTGCGTATATTGAGATGTGCTATAAAGAGTGAGTTTGAAGGTTTAGTAGGGGGTTGTGTACTAGAGAGGTTAGGGCTATGGAGTTCAGTGGTAGGAGTATTCTGTGGGCCGTGGTTTGGATGAATGTCTCCATCAAGTAAGGAGTGGAGTTGTATTCTACATTTAGGATTTAGAAGCTTACAATACTGGTACAGAGATTTCCTAGCTTTTAGGTTGTTATACCTAATGTGGGCCAGTCTATGATACTTAGGTAGTAGGTAGCTGGGTCGGGATGTAATGTTTATGTGGTTTTGGGAAATAGCTAGTGTTGATATGGCAATATGTTTGGAGGGGTAATGAAGTTGTGGTTGTATTGGATGTTCATAGGAGGTTAGCAGGTAGGCTATAGTTAAAGGAGGTAAGAGTGAAGCCAAGAGTAATAGCTTTACAAGAGTAATAGCTAGCTAATACTTTTAAATACTTTTAACTAAACATTGTAAAGGTAATGACATGAATTCTTTATATTACATGTGCTGCTGTGTGTTGGCATAGACCAGCAAGGTTAAGTGGCATTGTACAGAGTTAAATGCAGCATTTTGCCACTGCTGACTGTTGCTGCATATCGGTGCATGATACGCACCTCCGCACAAACACAGAGCCTAAAAAGTGAAGGGATCCATTGCATTTTCTGCCACTTATGTGTGCTGTGTGTCATTCTATGTTTTCACCAGATTAAAGGTGTTAAAATGGGGTAGATAGGAAAGTGGTGAAATGCGGAGCAAGCAGGGGAAAGAACAAAGGCAAAGCAGTACAGGAATATGCAGGAGGGAGGTAGGAAAGAACCACAGCTATCCATTTCATTAACAGTGTAAAATGAAAATATGTGCAGAATATTAACTGAATTTAGACTGTCACCCCCACAAAGGGGGGTTGACCACAGTGCAATCATGTTGTATAGTTAACCGGACAAAATTAAGTGTGCAGAATTGAGAGCTATGTATGGGGCATTTTTTTTTTCGTGAGACGGGTGCCCATTTATTTTTTATTTGAAATACACAGAAATATCGGGGAAAGGACATATATATGTCTGGGTCAGGTAAGTTTGGTAGATGAGGAAGCAGTTGCAGACAGACAAGACATACAAGGCAAGAGACAGGAATGGTGATGGACACAAAAGGTTGGGGGACAACATGTTTGGGGTGAGGATGAGGACAACCCAGGCCCATGGCTATCAAGCTTGGAGACACTGAGAAGAGAGGCTACACCCACTGAGCTATCATCACTGTCACCTTACTCCACTGGTGGATGGAGTGCTTCTTGTTTCCTCCTCCTTTTTCTATGGAACATGAGGGAGAGCAACCTCTCCATCCACGGTAGGTGTGCACCAATGGTGAGGTGCACAACCCTATGCACCATCCTTGGCAACTCTCTGCTCATGATGAAATCACCACTTCTGCCACTGCTCCTGGAGGGTACCACTGAACTAGCCTCTGAGGCAGGACTACCTGAGGGATAGGTAGTGCAGGGGCAGCTGAGGCAGTGCTGCCAGGTTGGTTCCCAGACTTGCTGGGCATTGATGCTGGAGCCACTGGAGCAGGGCCAGGCTGATTCACTGGGGCTGGTCTACCTCTCTGTGTTGTGGAGCATTTAATAATGTGGTATACATGGATAACATAGACACATTACGAAGACAAATAATAAAAATAAAAATAATAAATAAAAAATAAAATAAAAGTAATGAAAATAAAAAAGAGAGAAAAGGGTTGGGGTGAGAGAAAAAAAGAGATAAAATTAGTATCATCATATGTGATATACAATGCATTAATACAATTATACAACTGTATTAAGTTTTACATTTAAGTATACCTCCTAACAGATACACACTATACTACAAATTGCTGAAAGTAATCCTTGAAATACGCATATATTGCAAATATACGTGTTCCAGTTATACAGATTACAGTTTACAGCAGGGCATTTGTGCCACTGGGTACAGAGTTTTTAATTTTATGTACATATTATTGAAGAAATAACAGTATTTTATAGTTGTGAATTGTAGTATCTGAACCCACAACCTCTGACTAAAGTCTAATATTGGACTCTTACAATTGGTTTGTGCTACAGACTAATGCATGCATACTTGATTTTAAAGTTTGGATATTCACGCTCAGTTTGATACAATTCTATAAAATACCAAAAAAGTATCTTTAACATTTAATGCTGCAATAACACTTCTCTTCTGCTGCATATATACCACTTGCTTCCATCACTCTCTCCAATATAGCCTCATAGGTCTGGACATTGAACTCCCAGTCCCTGGCAACTGGGGGGAAAGAACAGAAAACAACAAAAGATAATTTTACATACCAGTCTTTATTTGATACTTACACAGCTGTGGGATGTCTGCAGTCCTAAATTCCTCCGACCAAAGGTTGAGTGTATCCCTCTTTCTCCTGTCTAGATCATTAAAATGATGCCTACATTGCACAGAAGCCTTTGGCTGTGGTGCTTTACCAGGAGTCCAATAAATGTTCTGGACTCCTGGACACCCCACCTCTGTACCCTACACCTGGCACATTCCTCATTAACACAAGCCATGTCTACCAGCAGACTTAGAGCAATGGAGACTGATGATTTTTTTGCCAATTCCACTTATCATGCCTACTGGGCTGCGCACACCTGAGCAACACATTTGCATGATGGTAAGTGGAGAGCAGCAGTGCCAAGCAATGAGGACTAAAATAATTGCAATTGGAAGGCTAATCTGACACTTGGCCTTAGTTTGAGGGGTGTCTACTGATGTAGCCTGTAAATACTGTATATATTGGAAATTGGAAGGTAACTGTTAGGTGAGTTAGTTTTGCAGATATGCGCAGAGGGCATAAATGTAATGACCTGACACATTTGTTTCTACCTTTATACACTGAGAAAATTGATTTTTACACTGTGAGATTCAAACTTAGGCATAAGGGGCAAAATATTTTCTTCCACAGCATTGATTTTCCATCTTTGCCACAGAAGAAGTGCTGCTCAGACCTACTTAGGAATGATACATAAATAAACGTGACAGTTTGAGCTGTTACACATGTATGTGTGTGACTTGACAAGGTTATTTGATATAGATCCAGTTGTGTATGTGTCTTAGACAAATGTGAAGCCCATGAAAGTCCAGATAGCAGAATTATGCATACAGAAAGATAGTACACAGTATACCTTCAATTATACTTCTGATAACACAATAATAGTGTCTCATCCCTCATACATATAATTAATATCAGATCCACTATCTAAAGTCTTATGAGTGAATATAATGGGAAGTGGAACAACAGTAAAAGTGTATGACAGATCCTGTATTAGAACACAGGACCAGGTGTATGGCAGTCCTACATTTACACCTGTTGCCAAAAGAAAGTTGAAATAACACTTATCTATGTTTCAGTTCATTGCTATATACTGCAATGGCACAACAGTATTAAAAAAAAAAAAGTTAAGAAAGGTTGCACACCCAGTGCTATAACCCAGGGCCATCTGTACACCAGCTCTACACTTACACCTGCTGCCACAGGACTAGTTACATGGCATTCCCTAATTTATTAATCATTCTTAAGGTCTCTCTGTTAACCTCCATGCAACACCACTTAATGGGTTGGCACAGTGCCCAACAGAATTAATTGAATGCATCCGGTTTCTATTTTTGACTGTCTTGGTCCTGTCTGCTCCCTGTGTGATACAGTTTGCACACTGCCACGCTTCATGTAAATGAGATAAGCACAGCCAAACTTGCCATTCATTTCTTCCATTCCTGTGATTACCCTAAGTGGTGCATCAAGCAAACACTGCCCCCCCCAAATAAATAAATAAATTAATTAATTAAAAAACAGAAAAAAGAAAAAAGACAAGAAAGGGACAAGTAGCTAAAATGAGTAAAATCAATTTATGACATACACACCAGAAAATGATGGTTCACATAAGATATGTCTACACAGATATGGATTAGAACTTTCACTCCAATGAACCTTCAGAACATAGGATAGATGCCTTATCCCTCTTTGCTATACAAACAGTTTTGCAGCAAGGAACTGAAATCATTCTGCACACAGCCAACTGCAACATCATCTACAGTAATATGAAACCATACAACTGTTATTTGCACAGTTATTATTTTGGAATGTAGTGCACTTGCAAATATACAGCTGTGCCATACCTTTCTGTGTTTGTTGGTCATTCTTCAGATATCTGATCACTAATCTGAGACATGCTGTCTGTAAGCCATTCTATATCATTGGCCTTAAAATGTGTGAGGATATTAACTAGAAATAATATATGCAGTTGACAACAAATGAAGGGTAGTTTCGATGTTATTGGATGTATGAATTGTGTTCTGCTTACTTATATTTCCAGCCTTACATCTAATGCTTTGTATGTCTAACATGATGCACCCACTGGATGTAAAGCAGCCTGCGGTGCTTTTGTGTTTTCCTTCTCTCAACCAATAATCACTCACAGCTGTAATCCATTAAAACCAAACACTGACAGAGTGGTGCACTATGTTTACATCCCTACATGGATACTTTTTTTTGGGATTTAGCAATTCTAATGAGTTCACACTTCAATTGCATCTTCAAAATACTAAAACTGAAAGCGAGGAGAATTGTTTATGTGGAGAAGACCAAACATACAGTTTTACTGTGGCACAGAGCATTACTGAACTTCATAATGTATGTTTGCATTTTGACAGCTACATATAGCACATGCTGGAATGTAAGGCTTTTACATGTTTATCTGTATGCATTAATTAGAAATGTACTGATGCCATGGGCATGTTTGCCAAGGCATTTCACAGGTATACATGATTTCCAATACCTTAAAATACAAAGCTCTATGATAAATATTTATAAATGTTTCAGGGACATTTCATTTGATAGCACTTTTAGCATTTCAAAGATGGTTTGTTAGCAAAATATGTCATTTGCCTGTTGGTTTCTGGGTGGGGGAACAAACCTGCATTTCTGTTATGGCATAAACAAGGATATGTTGCTATTGTTAATCTCCTTTTTTGCATTCAGCCTGTTCTTCATATTTCAAATCTCCGAACTATTTTATGTTTCTCCAGTGTGTAATACTGCGATGATAATTTTTCTCTTTTATCTGGGAACAGTTATTTTGTAGTTATGTGATACTTATGTGTATTATCCTTCTATTGTCTTTTAGGACACATACGGGTATGCCACCCAGGTGTGTCCATCCTCAAAGAACTCCCTTCACTGATACTGAAAATCAAGTGATAGTGGATATTTTTAGGTGACATGGTGCTTTCCTGCTTGAAAGGGGATGGGGAGATATGGCACGCAGAATGCAAATTTGGCACCGAATTGTGGATGATGTTAATGCCATTGGTAGCCATGGCTGGACATATGAGAAAGTGCGCCATAGGGCCACAGATATGATCACATCTGCACAGAGGAGAGCAGCTGCACTGTCCATGATTGCATGAGTATCAGGGGAGGGTCTGCTATGGAGCCACCACTAACGTCAAATGAAGAGTTCCTGTCCACTGTGAGGAATCCAGACAGCTCCCAGGAAAATGTAGAACAGCATGTACTCAATGTGGGAACAACAGCTTCAGGAACAGCAAACATGTTCCATGAGAAGCTTCCAGGTATGCTTTGATATCTCAATGGCTGAATACTGTTACATAGTAAAACAACTGAAATCAATACATTACTTCTGTGTCACGAGATTTTTTTTGGGGGGGTTGAAGATTGCTACAGTTAACAACACATTCTGATTGATTAGCTTAGGTTGGAGTTGTCAGCCAAGATCTTGTTAAAAGTATAGTTAATGGACATATAAAGAATATAAAGTATTACCCCCTGTGTTCTTTTTTATTGTGATGATGTGCCCTTACTTTTTTGCTTAACTTCCACCAGGACCATCTGGCTTGCAGAGGAGAACCCCATCTGCAGATAGCAAACCAAACACTTTTATGCCAGTACTGATGAGCAATTTAAAGAAATATTTTAGTGTGTGATGATGATGATGTCAAGAATCTTGTGTGTATTGTTGTACTGTTGAATAGTGGCAGCACTGTTATTTTGCTAGCATATATTGGAGTGTAGTAGCTTAAGTATTAATTTTTCCTGTATTTGTTGCTTATTATCACAGATGACCCTGATAGTGGAAGTATGAGAATTCTACCACCTCATGTCAGTGTATTAACAGACAATGATGATTATGGTGGCTAAACAGAGGCACAGATCTGACACTGATGTTGACATACAGCCATCCCCTGTAATTCCATTGGACACAGCCAGTATGCCTACACCTACCCATTCCAGTGAGCCCTCAGATGTTGGACAGGTGGAGGGTGAGACAAATGATCAGGGAAGTGTGGTTACTGTGGCTTCAGTGCCTGTTGACTCTGGCCATAGCCACGCTGTAGGTGAGGTGCCATGCAGGTAGGTTGTTAGGGATGCTCGAAGGAGGCCTACTGTCCATCTTCCATCTGATCCAGGTGTCTCTTCCCATGCTACTCAATCTACATTTAGGGCCATCATGTAGGCACAGGCACATTAGCATAGGTGTTCCAGAGAAATGTGCATGGTTGTAGATGTGGCACAGGCTGACAAGCATGACTGCCTCCACTTGTATTGCCATGCCAATTCAATGGATCAGGTGAATGACATGTTGAAATGAGGGGTGTCTCTGATGGAACAAGGGGGTCTGTCATGGAATGAGTGATGTCTGTGTTGGAATGGAGAACGGCATCCTCATGGGCATAGGTCAGCCACATCATCTGCTGTTAGCCACCATGGCAGTGCCAATCATGCTCCAATAGTTGCAGTACTCCTTCTGCTCCATCAGGAGATGAACTGTCCACACCCATATCTGGCAGGCCAAGGGGTCATGGTTATGGGCATCCACATAAAAAGAGGTCATCCAGCATACATCAGTTACATTCAGGTAGCAGTAGTGCATCTGACCATGGGTTTGGCTGTACCAGTGCAACTCCTGGCAGAGCCAGTTCTCTTGGTTGGGGATGACAGCAATGAACTGCCACCTCTGCCATGCATGGCTCACACCTGTCTGATATACCAAGATGTAGAGCTAGCACAGAGCTTGGCTGTGTTCATGGAAATACTGAAAAACAACAAAAAATAGGCAGGCAACAGTAATTCTTAAACTTTTATGGTTAGCGCTTTCGTCAAATATTCTTACATGCAACTTCATCAGTCTGATGAAGTTGAGTGTACGAATACTTGATGAAAGCGCTAACCATAAACGTTTAAGAATTACTGTTGCCTGCCTATTTTTTTTTTGTTGTTTTTCAGTAGTTTGTTTGCAGTTTGACTCTTCATGGAGATAGTCCCAAACCATTTTCACCTGGAGGACCCCAACAGACACACACACAATAATTCTCTCACTGGCCAAGTTTCAGTTTATCCAAATGTCTTCCTGCTTCTTTTTCTTAGTCACACACATTCATCAACCTTTTGTGTCAGCCTAGGCTTTCTGCCCCATCCACACAACACCCTGTGCAAGTGATGATAACTGTGCCATATCCCTGTTTTCAATCTTTTGGATTCAGAGATACATAAGCTTTGTGTTTGATGCTCAGAGTACATAGCTGACTTAGTGTATCTGCATTTGTGGTGTTGAACTGGTAATTGTAACTATGACATATATTGGCGTTAGAAAGTGAGGTAGTTGATAGCATCAAAATTTCCCAACTTTATTGTGAATGATCTTGTGAGGGTTGTGAAATCTAATACTACAATGTGTATCATTACCTTCTATGTTTAATGATTTTCCAGTACAAACATTTGGTGCTAAACTGAGGGCATGCAGTGATCAGCAGCACTTTTGATAGGTATGACTATGTGAATCTTTGGTGCCGGAGTCTTACTACTTAATAATGGACATATATAAGTCAAATAAGTCTCTGATATCAATGTTAAGGTACTTTCTGTACAAATCTCCCACCTTTTACTTGTTTACAGTAAGTAATGAAATGCAAGGATATGCCACTCATTCATATTATTACACAATACACTCCAGGTTCAAGACTTACCTTATAAATGCATCAGTTGCCACAGTTTTAGTTCAGGGTTGACTCTGTCTGATGTAAGCAGTACACAGCCAATACATGGGGAGGTAAAAGCATCAGTGTTGGTATATGTATGTGTGTAGGAGGAAGGTTTTAGGCCCCAAAGTGGTGAGTGAGTGTGTTATGCTTCATCTCTTAGCCAATGCAAGGGCATATTGAGCACGCCTACATCTGCTTACACACCCAGCAACTGGTGGCTCCCCTCTGACTCGTCATCTGCATGTGGCTGTGGTGACCTTGGCATTGGTGGAGGGATGTGTGCTTCTTCCCCTTGTTGATCCTGCTGAAGATGTTTTCCCAGGATGATGTTGTGTAACATGGCAGATACTGTGAATATTTCAATACATGTCTGTTGATTGTACTGCAGGGATCCCCCAGATGTATCTAGACACAGGAACTGCAAGCAGCCCAAACACATGCTGTATGATATTTCTGTTTTTTTAGTGTGCACCTCATTATGGCCTTCTTCGGTGGGTGGGTGTGCATTTCTGATTGGTGTCATCAGCCATGGTTCCAGTGCATAGCCTGCATCACCCAGTAAATGACTCTGTGGGATATCCCCCTAGTGAACATCTGATACAGTTGGGAGGTGTGCCAGGTATGTGAGATGTGGTAACTGCCATGGCTGCCAGCATACACATTCAAGATGATCCTCTTGGCATTACGCACAACTTGGCAGTTAATAGACTGGAAGCACTTTCTGTTTATGTACAGCCTACCCTGTTCCCAGGGTGGTGCCTTATTTTCTATATGTGCACAATTTATGGCACCCAGTACTTCAGGGTAGTGTGTTACATGTAGAACTCCTGCATATTTCTGGCCCTATCCTCAGGAGTATGGGGAAAATATATGTTGTCACTGGTATGTTGGAGCATAGCATTCAGGAAATGATGGAGGATCCTGGATGCTGATGCCTGTGACACCCCCAGCATGTCCACTGTTGGTCTCTGAAGGGTACGTGTAGCTAAGATTCCAGTCTATTAACTGGGGACCCAGGTTGACAGTAGCCTTTCGTTTGACACTCATGTTGCTAAAGTAGTTAGGAAAACCTTCTATATCACCCTCCTGATCATGAAGGGATTCACATCTAGATCAAGGGAGGTCATCGTCCCCCTGTACTCATCACTCATTAGACCTATGATTGAGTACAATGGAATGTATCTGACCAGACACCTGCTGCAGCTTGAAAGGCCCCAAAAGTTCCTCACCAAAAGGATAAAGGGTCTCAAAAATATGTCTTATGCTGCCCGACTGAAAGAACTCCAGCTCTATTCAGTCTCATACCGCTTGCTCAGAGGTGACCTGAGCCTGACATATAAGGCCATGTCAAACCCAGATTTGATGAATATGCTTCACCTCAAAAAATCTAGATCCCTCAGAACCACAAGGGTGGGAGACTTAAACCTTGACATGGTTATAAATAGAACGTGCTGGAGGGACAGATTCATCACCCAGAGACTCCCTATGCTGTGGAACAAAATCCCGGTACATGTGAGGCAGAGCACCTCTCTGGCCTTGTTCAAGAGGAATCTTGACCAATGGATGGGAGATTGCAGATATACCCCAGGGATTACTTCAGTGTCACTGCTTGACAGAGGCACAGCAAAATGATAGGCATAGTTTTTATTCAAACTAAAAAGCCACATAACTATGGGCTAGGCTTATAAATGCCCTTGGGCAGATAGCCTAGTATGAACCTATGAACCTATGAACCTATGAAGTGCTACACATACCTTTGTCTCCACTGGGATGGGTTCCTTTCAGTTTGCCCTGGCTCTGAGTTGAGGATGACAGAGCTTGCTGAGTTCCTGTAGTGTGTCTATATCCAGCCTGTAGCACTGTACAACTTCCACATCATGTAGGTTATGATAAGTTAAACAGGGTCTAAAAACTCTTCTCCTTCTTGGCCTATGTCTATTAGCAGCAGCAGCATAGGCCTCAACAAATGAATGAAAAAAACAGCAGCCCCTAACATTGCTTCTGTGTAGACTCCTTTCCATGGTTTTATCCTAACAGATTTTGGAAATCACAGGGAAAACCAGCAGCTTGTTGAATAGCTCCTCTGTGTTGGATTGGTTGATTGGCATATGGTTCAGCTGTATATGCTGTAATTAGCATGGCACAGTGTTTACTTTGTTTGTACGGCAGCTTGTGACTTACAGAACCTAAAACATTGGACTGCCATGTAGGTTTTATTGAATTTGGCTGTTAGTTTAAAAAATAATTTTTTATTTTCTTTCTTCTGACCTATGCCAGCTGACCATTATGTACCCAAAATAATAGTGTCCATTCCTTCCCCTTCAGAAATGTGACAACTGGTCATAACATGCCTTCAGTAATGTGACAACTGGTCATAACATAATTATCTTCTACTAGCATGATGGAGTTCATATTTTATGAGTATAACTCTTCCCGTGGTGGTTGACATATGAGTTGAAGTTACTACACATGCACAGTAAAAGTTATTGGATGTGTGACCCACAGCAACTCTTCTAGTGAGGGGTCATGATATAAAGTGAAGCTTTGCTTTGAAGAATATGTTGTGGGCATTAGTGTGCGTATTCTTGCTGCAGTCAGCTATAGTGAAGCTTGCACTGCTATCATAGGAAGAACAGCTTACCTGACTGTCACAACTAATGGAGCAATATGGCAAGGAATGGACCTACTGTGATGATGTGAGGAAGTGCCAGTTGTACCAGAGGGAGTAGGGCAGTGCATATGTAACATGCCAGCACAGTTAGCTGGAGTTTTGTAAAGAATTATATGTCATTTAAATATCAAACTGATTTGTACAGATGCTTGTGTTAAAATTGTATTTGTAAAGTTGCTCTATTGTAGTAATTGATGAAGTGTATATATTTTATCAGAAAATTAAATGACTTGGTTTAGGCCATAAAGATTTTATCTCACAGGTTTGAATACTGCCAGAGAATAGCTTGGTAGTTTCTGCAGGAAGGGTGGAAGTGTTGGAATTGTTTTACAGTTTCCAGATGGTGTAATAACTTGTATTTGAATACCAGTGGTTCATTGTGTGTCTGCTATTCTGCAGACTGTAAAGGGGACACAGCAATGAGTCTGTAAGTTCAAATACAGGGAATATTTAATAGGTCTGAGATAGATATATCTTAGGTTAATTTATATTAATATATATTTTGGTGGGTTCTGTTGGTTTGGTCGACAGGGAGAAAAGTGATGTTCAAGGTTTGTTCTTCTCCTGTGGTTTCAGTCTTTTTTTCATCCTGTTGGCACTCAGCATTTTGATTGCTAACATTTCAAGAGTGATCCATATATTAGTAGCAATGACATAGGGGTGCAGCCTCCATATTAGAGAGGAAGAAGATGAAGTACCCCCATCCCTCAAAAATGCTTTAGGAGTGCTAGAGCAAGTTTATGATTTTTTTAAACAAGGGTTTATTCATCAAAGTCATGGGAGTTGTGATTGTACTGTGAGTGTTACACTCCTTTCAAGGAGCCAAGCTCAATAGGCAATGCATAGTTACTTTCTTGTCATTTCTTCCCTTGACCCAGGAAGCAAAAAGCATATGGCCTGTTTTCTCTTCACGTATTATCTTCAGTCTGTGTCACAGCCAATTAATGAATAAGAAACTCTCCTTGGATTTTCATAAGCAGGCTAGAAAATACTTGAATCAGATGTATTCCAAAGGTGGCCATGGAATTTTAGGAAGGATTAGTCCAAAGGAAAATGGTTTGATTTTGAAAGGTCACATGTGACAACCTGACTTCCTTGCTACTCTGGATATTTCCTGTCTGAAATAATACTCATTAATAGTGGTCTTTTCTGAAAGTACTTTTAATTCTGTCAAAGTAACCGGTTCAAGTGGGAGTGTGATCATCTCTTTAAATACAAAGTAACTGTCCCATGATTGAATGGAGTTTGATAACAGGTATCTGTGTAGGAAAGCTCCTCTAAGAAATACTTAATAGATCTTAAGAGAGGTCAAGGACATAACAATCTGACCAACATGAAAATTACTATACACTGCCCAATGGACCTCAATGTGGGAATAACTAACTTTTGCATAAGATGCCTGTAAAGGTGAAATTAGAATGGAGAATCTTGAGCAGATTTAGGTCCCAGTATTTGCAGAACCACTGATTTTGCAAAGAAACAGTTGGTCATATAGTACCGTGGCTTTCATGACTCGAAAAATGAGACACAGGTTGCCTCAGAGCAGCCTGAAGCCTACTGAGTAGAAGGAGATTTGTGCTGACCAGTCAGGATAGTTGATGAATTTGAGACCTTTAATGTGATTGGTAAAGTATCTTTAGGGCTTTTTAATTGAGTAATATGCTTTAATTTAATCTTATAAAAAGGGGTATTGTATTCAATGATGTGAAAGGGTTATAAACTAGTCTATCCCATTTCTGAAAAGGCACCTCACAACTGCAAGACTCCAAGACAACTTGTGAGGCATAAATTAAAAGTAACTTACCATACTAGCCAAGCAGTAGGACTTCCCTGGAACACAAGCAACTATTAAGGAGTGGGTACTTATGGCCCAGTAAAATAAAAGTTTGTAGACACATGGCAGTTATAGAAAACTGGACACTGAGAATAGTTTAAGTGGTCAGAATTTCCTATCTCACTGATAGAACAGAAGGGCTATGATATCTTAGTACAGAAGGTGGGAGACTACTGCTGAGTGCCATCATAAACTAGTAATTATAAGAGGTGGAGGAAGTGATGGAGCTGAATGGAGATCTGCATGGGAAGGTATGTTGGTGGTTCAAAATGGACACAAGTTTAAATTTCTTATCCAACTAGCTGATGCAAGTAAATACAACCACATAATGGAATCATACCTCCCAAACTCATAGTGCTATTAATCTGGACAAAGCCTAAAATAATGTCAGGACAGAGGCCCAAAATAGGGACAGGTTTTAAATATTGCTGTTACAAGCTTAGAAAGTTGCTAGAATAACATATTTTATGTTAGCATGCATTTTTCTGATGGATATAAAATCTAAAACTCAAATATCATTATTTAACAACTTCAGTCTTCCATGATCTGCCAGAAAACCACAACTTTTATGAGGAAAAGGTCAAAAATATGAAGCAAAAATCTGGACAGTTGAGAGGTATGAATGCTGCTCCCTGTGAATGTTATAATAGATAAGTAGGTACTATGATTTTATTTATTTTATTTTCTTGTAATACTTTTTAATGCCATTGACTTTGGCTCAACTTGTTAGACTTTCCTGAATTGCTATTGCAGAAATAAATGATTTTGCTTTTTTATACATTAAAGAACTTTGTGTTTATATTTTATTGTGTGTCAAAATAAGTTTAAGTTAAAGAGCTCTCATTATTTATAACTTATTTGCTATCATATTCACGTTTTTGTGCCAGAGCACTCCCAGGTCATGATAATTTGATGTACTGCTAATGTTTAGTAGAAAGAATAAGTAATACTACCGGTTGCAATTTCAGACACTTAAGTCTAACTTCACAATTAAGAATGTAAGACTTTTGTGTAAATACTAACCCTATATTTTATTAGACCATTTATTTATCAGGATAGTAAGAAATGAAGGGCATTGGAAAGAATTTTTAAGCAAGTGCAGTTGCAATAAATTTGCTATGAGCATAATGTTTTAAATAAGTAGTAAATAATTAGCTGTATTGTTCTGTTTAATTTCATAGTTTGAGCCATCATAAGCTGTCTGATAGTTATTTTGTTTGGTGTGTAACTAGATTGGACAGAAAATACGCTTCATAGGTATAATGTTATACTGTAAGCAGCTCTGTATTAGCATCTGCATTATGTTGCAGTATATAATGGATAATGTCAATAAGCAAAAGTATAGCTGAAATATAATAAAACAACTGCAGGCAGGAAGAAAACCTTATTGTGGCTGGAAGCCTGGTATTAATTGAATTAAAGGTAATGACAGAAGAGCATTAAGTGGACACCACTGAAAAGAAGAACATAGCTAATTGCCAATTATATTCTGAGCACACACAAGCTTCACAGAAATAGCTGCCTCAAAGACGAGACAGGAGAATATATAAAGGTCTGTAACTAAACTAATAGATATTAAGATAAACTGTCACGAACAATTGGTTACTAATTTGTAAATTATTGGAAGGATTTATATACAGAATAGGCGCATAAATACGATTCATCTGAAAAATGGAAAGGTTTTTACAAGATTTGGATATTAAATAAATAAGTGATTTGGAAAGGAGACAGATAGTGGCTCCAATAAAAATAACAGAAATCATGCAAGTCCAAGCAGATGGGAAGTCTCTGGGCTTAGATGATATCAAAGCAAAATTGCAGAGGTTATGTACGAACAAAATTACAGCAATTTGATTAAAAATGGTTAATATAATACTGGTGAAAAGGAAAATATTAGCTTCTTGGAAAAAAAAAGAATGTCTACTACAAGTTTTCAAGTAGCATTAACTCACAACACATTTCCCTGCTGCCACTTGCTTGTGTTGGCAAGTGCCATACTTCCAACCACCCTGATTCCCATGCACAACTAGTAAACTAACAATACCTTCCAGATCCTAACCCTAAAAACAACTCCCAGTCACTCCTCAAACCTAGAATCCCCCAACCCTACCTAATTCTGAGCCAACTCCTAATCACTCCCTAAACCTAGAATCCCCAAACCATCCCTAACCCTAACTCTGAGCCAACTCTCAACCACACCTTAAACCTAAAATCCCGCTCACTAACCCTAACCTTGTGCTAACTCACAGTCACTGCCCAAACCTAAATCCCCCCTCTCTATTTCTCCCTTCCCACTTACCAGTTCCATGACAATAGCTTCATTGCCTGCAGCTGTTGTGACAGCTGACTCCCTGAACTCACATTTGAATTTGAGCAGCTGCTTCGTCAGGTGGCCAAATGGGGAAATAGCTACTCTAGCTCCTGGCTGCTAGTTTATGGATTTTGAGCAGCTGGGGCACAAGCAGCTGTAAGGATCCAAAAAAGACAGTAATTTTGCTAACATTTAAAGAGGAGAAGGAGCCAATTAACCCAGGGTCTTACAGACCAATCATTGGATAATGATTATAAAGTCTTTGTGGTCTTTCTTGCAAATAGATTAGTTAGGAATTTTTTATTGGATTTGTCTGATTGGGTTTAGTAAACAAGAAAAAAAAAACACTTTTCAGCAGAGGCCTGGGAAGAAAAGCTCCAAGATTGCAAACATTTTTAAGCATACATTCAGTGATATACACAAACAGATATTAAAATAACACGCACTTTGTTTAGCACCTATGTCTCTAATGGACACAGGCAGCTTGTAAATGGTTTATCTCTAAGGCCCAAGCTTACACTTATCAAAGGTATCAGAAATTGTCAGAGTTTTAGGATGCATGGCTAGGATTAAAAAGGCCCTTGTGGTCGTTAGTCTAGTAAACACCTATGAACCTATATTAGATTACATTCAAATGAAAGCAGAGTCTGATATTACAGTATAAAAGATACGTGTGCATTACTAGATGTTGAACACTGAGAATTAATTTGGATTAGAGTGGATTTATTCTAGGAAGATAAACGTTCAGTAACAAAAGAAAAACTAGAATGAACAATCACGAAGCTGAAAGAGTGAAGAAGTCTTTACAGATGGTTAGTTTGTATGGATAAAAAACATTCAATAGGACATACTGGGGTTGCTTATCAGCCATTATGGGAATGATGGGACTTACAGAGGTCTTCATTTTGATGACATGGGAAATCTATAACAATTATTTTTATTTTGTGTCTGTTATTAAAATGGGGGGGGGGGGTTGAAGAATAACATAATTCGGTACTGAAAGTGACATAAGATAAGGGTTGTATCTTTTCCCATTATTGTTTGCATTCAATTTGGAACCACTGGCTCAGAAATACAACATGTAGACTTAAGTGTGTTTGACTGATGTGTAGGGGAAGAGAAAGTAGCTTAATTTGCATATTTTTATCTCACTCTGTCAGAGCAATGTATCTCTCATTTGTTTAGGACCGGGAGACAGTTTACAGCCATGTCCGGACATATAATAAATGAGGATAAAGCCAAAGTAATTTCAGTAGGATATTACCCCTCCCATGTAATGGTTCAAACTTATTGATGTTTATAGCAACATTATAATATGAAATATTTGATGGGTTCATAGGTTCCATAGGTTTCATAGATTAGTATTAGGCTAACTGCCCTTGTGAGCCATTTCAAGCCTAGAAAATGACCTCATGTGAGAATGAATAATAATGATAAATAATAATAATAAATTATATAAAATAAAATAAATAATAATAATTATAAATGTGAGTAATGCATAAAAGCAACAGATTCACCAAAGAAAATGTGGAGTGGGACGAAAAAAATTACATTTAGTCTCATTAGAAAATGGAGACCTAAATAAGCTACAAATTACTACAGCACTCAGCTTTCCTCACTTGTCTAGAGGAAAACAATTTTTAGTACTTAATAAATAAGCACCTATCCAGGCATGTCAAAGGGTCAGCTCCCGGTGTTTTTTCCTGTCTATCTGATGAATCTGGGCATCTTGGAGTAATGCAGCAATTGCTTCATGTACACAGACAACCCTCTCCTCCTATCAACCAACACTACAGCAAAGCTCTCTTCACCCAAGACTGGACTAGACAGTCAAGAATAGAAGGTAAACACTTGCACCACACCACATTCATCACATAGTCCCTCAAAACCTACACCACCAAAACACACACATGGAAACATGAAACACACACCTACATTTGTGGAGGCTCTCAATACAAATCTGCTCAAGCAACAGAGACCTCCAAAGCAGAAACACAAGCAACCTTCATCCCCCAACACAACCCAAATGACACATAGCCCACAAACTCAGTATGCCACTCAACCACAGACCAAAAGGCATAACAATGTACCCAACACTCTAGTCATAGGTGACTCTATATTCAGGCACACTGATGTTCCACTCATCAGGCTAAACAAGGAGAAAGTTACTGTCAGCTGCCTGTCGGGTGCCAGATCCGCCACATAACACATGCACTCAGGTCACTCCACAACAAGTACAACTATGACTCTGTCATTGTCCATGTTAGTGTGAATGACCTGAGACGTACCTCCCTGGACTACATGAAAAGAGACATGGCGGAGGTCTCTAATCTTGTAGCCCAGGCAGGTATGACCCTAGCCCTGAGTAGTATCCTGCCATCACCCAGAATGATACCACAGTACAAGGACAAAATGATTGACTTCAACAATTGACTAAGCTTCTGGTGTCATTCTAAGGGGATCCAGTATCAGTCTGCCTGGGAAGACATGATCGACAGACCATGATGCTTTGCCAGAGATGGCCTGCACCTGTCGCCCTATGGATTCCGGATACTGGCTAAGGTTCTTGCCACACCTATAGTGCCTTTTTTAGGCAAGGTTCAAATGACAAATTCACCACCTTAACAGGTACAAGTAAGAAAAATCTGGGGGTAATGCTACTCAATGCTAGAAGTCTAAACCTCAAAATGCCTTCACTTGAGGCAGTCCTTAAAATGGAGAACATCAACATCAGTGCAGTGACAGAGACCTGGTTCTAGGCTCCAGAGAACACCCCTGCATTGCCAGGTTATAATTCACAACACACCTTTCGGCCACCTAACCTGGACCGAAACACTAAAGGTGGAGGTGTGTCCATATTCATTAAGGATATCCATGCCTCCAGGCTAGTTGCTCAGCATAATGCATCTGAGATTATCCAAGTGCAACTAACTCTGGGCAAGACCGCAATCCAAATTGTAACTTGCTAAAGATTCCCCACAATGCCTCAGGATTCCCACTCCTCATTTCTTGATGCACTGGAAAATATTAGGGTGCAACCCAACACCAAAAATGGGCGATTTCAACTACTCCACCATTAACTGGGAAAACTACTCATGTAACAACTCTTTTCCTCAATGTTTTCTGGAATTCATAAATTCCAATGCCTTGGATAAACTTATCCACACCCCCACCAGGGGCAGCAATATCCTGGACCTGGTCATTACCAACATGAGCGACCGGTGTTCCACACCAGAGGTCAATTCCTCATAGGTCAGATCCGACCACAAGCTAATCACCCTAGACATCCACATCTCACCCCACCCCCCATTAGGGAAACCACCATAAAAAATTTCGCCAAAGCCAACTTTACGCTTCTTAAGACAGAAGTGGCAAACTTCATGACACCCATGCAGATGGACAATAGAGGTAATGACTGCTGAATCCTACACAAATGCACTTTATAAGCACTTACATGAGTGCATAGATCGTGCTATCCCTAACAGAACCAAGATGCTATCCTCCAATAAAAGGAAGCCAATCTGGTAGTCCCTTGTCATAAACAAACTCTACAACAGAAGAAAGAAACTGTTGCAAAAAAGAGTAAAATCCCATGATTGGAAGAACTCCCTGGTCAGCCTCAGTAAGAAGCTGAGATCCCTCATAAAATCCTCCAAAGCTAATTACAAAAACAAAATCGCCACTGATTCTAAAGACAACCGCAAAGCATTCTATAGCTATGTCAAGAATCTCAATGGGAACACTCAGATCTGCTCTGAGTTACCGCACAATGGCACTAAATATACAGAACCAACTGATATTGCCAACATCCTGGCAGATAAGTTCAGTGCTAACTTTACCCCCCCTCTCACCCCCTAAAGGGCCCATCTCTATACCAGAAGAATGCAAAGTTAGTAGAATCACGGCTGCACAGGTAAAATCCACACTCTCCAAAGCCAAGAACACAGCATCCATGGGACCTGGCAACATCCCAGGCTACGTTCTACATGAACTGCAGAATGAACTGGCACCCCACCTAAGCACCATGTTCAATCATAGCCTCACTTCAGGCCTTGTGCCCACTGAATGGTGCACAGCGACTGTTATCCCACTCCACAAAGGGGAAGCCACCACGAACCCCGAGAACTACCGCCCCATTAGCCTAACGAGCCTGATCTGCAAGGCCATGTAATGTATCATCATGGATCTTATAAACAAAGACACTGTAATCTCCAAACTCTGGACCCCACCAAGTTTGGGTTTGTAAAAGGCAGATCATGTCTCCTAAACCTGATAGACTTCTCTGAAGCAGTCACCAAAGCCATAGATGAGAGTAAGGTGGTTCACACAGCCTATCTAGGTCTTGCCAAGGCTTTTGACACCATCCCCCACTCTGGAATGATAGATAAACTCTCTAAATTAGGTATAAATCCCTATGTCACAAGATGGGTTGCCAACTGGCTCACTGACAGAATGCACACTGTGAAAGTAGCAGACTCCAAATCTGACTTCAGACCAGTGACAATTGGAGTACCACAGGGCTCAGTCCTGGGTCCTTTCCTGTTGGGTGTCCACTTTTCTAACGTACAGGCTATCACAGAAGGTCTTTATTAACAAAGTTCGCAGATGACTGCAAACTAGGAGCTATAATCGAAACTCCTAATGATGTGGACATCCTACAAAAGGGCCTCACAGAGACAGATGCCTGGTGTCAAAGCCATGGCCTCAAGCTCAATGCCAAAAAGTGCATTGTCATCCCCTTTGGTAAAAGTCTGTACCCATGAGCTACCACATAGGCAGTAGTCTACTTAACACCGAAAGTGTGATAAGAAACCTTGGGACACAGGTGGACAGTAGTCTCCCCTTTGATAATCACATCACCACAGTAGTCAGGAAATCCTTCTACGTGGCACACCTTATCACAAAAAGGTTTCTTATCCAGGAAAAAAGAGGTCAGTGTCCCCCTCTACTCGTCACTCATTAGACCCATTATATAGTACAACACACCTTTTGGTATGTACCTCACAAGACATCTACAACAACTGGACATATATATATATATTTTTCCTTTTGTCATTCAACATTAAATTCTACATATTATGATATGTAATTATTTGCTTATTGACATTATAGCTAACTATTTAAATTATATTTATTACATTTCATTTTATGTGGATTTATATGCATTTTCCCTTTTGAGCTATGTTATGTTGCTTTAAATCCTATTTGAGAGCCTGATGCAAATGTTCATACTGTCATTGGTTTACTCCCTTATTTAAACTGACGTTGAGCATGTATTTTTGAATGTTTTTTTCACTCACTGATGAAGGCTGGTGCCGAAACTAGTATGAGTTCTTGATTTGGACATGTTTTGTCCTTTTTGTGCCTCTGAATAAATGGTGATACCATCTTGCTGGCTTTAGGATTAAAAAGGCCCTTGTGGTCGTTAGTCTAGTAAACACCTATGAACCTATATTAGATTACATTCAAATGAAAGCAGAGTCTGGTATTACAGTATAAAAGATACTTGTGCATTACTAGATGTTAAACACTGAGAATTAATTTGGATTAGAGTGGATTTATTCTAGGAAAATAAACGTTCAGTAACAAAAGGAAAACTAGAATGAACAATCACGAAGCTGAGAGAGTGAAGACGTCTTTACAGATGGTTAGTTTGTATGGATAAAAAGCATTCAATAGGACATACTGGGGTTGCTTATCAGCCATTATGGGAATGATGGGACTTACAGAGGTCTTCATTTTGATGACATGGGAAATCTATAACAATTATTTTTATTTTGTGTCTGTTATTAAAATGGGGGGGGGGGTTGAAGAATAACATAATTCGGTACTGAAAGTGACATAAGATAAGGGTTGTATCTTTTCCCATTATTGTTTGCATTCAATTTGGAACTACTGGCTCAGAAATACAGCATGTAGACTTAAGTGTGTTTGACTGATGTGGAGGGGAAGAGAAAGTAGCTTAATTTGCATATTTTTATCTCACTCTGTCAGAGCAATGTATCTCTCATTTGTTTAGGACCGGGAGGCAGTTTACAGCCATGTCAGGACATATAATAAATGAGGATAAAGCCAAAGTAATTTCAGTAGGATATTACCCCTCCCATGTAATGGTTCAAACTTATTCATGTTTATAGCAACATTATAATATGAAATATTTGATGGGTTCATAGGTTCCATAGGTTTCATAGATTAGTATTAGGCTAACTGCCCTTGTGAGCCATTTCAAGCCTAGAAAATGACCTCATGTGAGAATGAATAATAATGATAAATAATAATAATAAATTATATAAAATAAAATAAATAATAATAATTATAAATGTGAGTAATGCATAAAAGCAACAGATTCACCAAAGAAAATGTGGAGTGGGACGAAAAAAAATACTTTTAGTCTCATTAGAAAATGGAGAACTAAATAAGCTACAAATTACTACAGCACTCAACTTTCCTCACTTGTCTAGAGGAAAACAGTTTTTAGTACTTAATAAATAAGCACCTATCCAGGCATGTCAAAGGGTCAGCTCCCGGTGTTTTTTCCTGTCTACCTGATGAATCTGGGCATCTTGGAGTAATGCAGCAATTGCTTCATGTACACAGACAACCCTCTTCTCCTACCAACCAACACTACAGCAAAGCTCTCTTCACCCAAGACTGGACTAGACAGTCAAGAATAGAAGGTAAACACTTGCACCACATCACATTCATCACATAGTCCCTCAAAACCTACACCACCAAAACACACACATGGAAACACGAAACACACACCTACATTTGTGGAAGCTCTCAATACAAATCTGCTCAAGCAACAGAGACCACCAAAGCAGAAACACAAGCAACCTTCATCCCCCAACACAACCCAAATGACACATAGTCCACAAACTCAGTGTGCCACTCAACCACAACCCAAAAGGCATAACAACGTACCCAACACTCTAGTCATAGGTGACTCTATAGTCAGGCACACTGATGTTCCACTCATCAGGCTAAACAAGGAGAAAGTTACTGTCAGCTGCCTGTCGGGTGCCGGATCCGCCACATAACACATGCACTCAGGTCACTCCACAACAAGTACAAATATGACTCTGTCATTGTCCATGTTAGTGTGAATGACCTGAGATGTACCTCCCTGGACTACATGAAAAGAGACATGGCAGAGGTATCTAATCTTGTAGCCCAGGCAGGTATGACCCTAGCCCTGAGTAGTATCCTGCCATCACCCAGAATGATACCACAGTACAAGGACAAAATGATTGACTTCAACAATTGACTAAGCTTCTGGTGTCATTCTAAGGGGATCCAGTATCAGTCTGCCTGGGAAGACATGATCGACAGACCATGATGCTTTGCCAGAGAGGGCCTGCACCTGTCGCCCTTGGGATTCCGGATACTGGCTAAGGTTCTTGCCACACCTATAGTGCCTTTTTTAGGCAAGGTTCAAATGACAAATTCACCACCTTAACAGGTACAAGTAAGAAAAATCTGGGGGTAATGCTACTCAATGCTAGAAGTCTAAACCTCAAAATGCCTTCACTTGAGGCACTCCTTGAAATGGAGAACATCGACATCTGTGCAGTGACAGAGACCTGGTTCTAGGCTCCAGAGAACACCCCTGCATTACCAGGTTATAATTCATAACACACCTTTTGGCCACCTAACCTGGACCGAAACACTAAAGGCGGAGGTGTGTCCATATTCATTAAGGATATCCACGCCTCCAGGCTAGTTGCTCAGCATAATGCATCCGAGATTATCCAAGTGCAACTAACTCTGGGCAAGACCGCAATCCAAATTGTAACTTGCTAAAGATCCCCCACAATGCCCCAGGATTCCCACTCCTCATTTCTTGATGCACTGGAAAATATTAGGGTGCAACCCAACACCTAAAAATGGGCGATTTCAACTACTCCACCATTAACTGGGAAAACTACTCATGTACCAACTCTTTTCCTCAATGTTTTCTGGAATTCATAAATTCCAATGCCTTGGATAAACTTATCCACACCCCCACCAGGGGCAGCAATATCCTGGACCTGGTCATTACCAACATGGGCGACCGGTGTTCCACACCAGAGGTCAATTCCTCATAGGTCAGATCCGACCACAAGCTAATCACCCTAGACATCCACATCTCACCCCACCCCCCATTAGGGAAACCACCATAAAAAATTTCGCCAAAGCCAACTTTACGCTTCTTAAGACAGAAGTGGCAAACTTCATGACACCCATGCAGATGGACAATAGAGGTACGACTGCTGAATCCTACACAAATGCACTTTATAAGCACTTACATGAGTGCATAGATCGTGCTATCCCTAACACAACCAAGATGCTATCCTCCAAAAAAGGAAGCCAATCTGGTAGTCCCTTGTCATAAACAAACTCTACAACAGAAGAAAGAAACTGTTGCAAAAAAGAGTAAAATCCCATGATTGGAAGAACTCCCTGGTCAGCCTCAGTAAGAAGCTGAGATCCCTCATAAAATCCTCCAAAGCTAATTACAAAAACAAAATCGCCACTGATTCTAAAGACAACCGCAAAGCATTCTATAGCTATGTCAAGAATCTCAATGTGAACACTCAGATCTGCTCTGAGTTACCGCACAATGGCACTAAATATACAGAACCAACTGATATTGCCAACATCCTGGCAGATAAGTTCAGTGCTAACTTTACCCCCCCTCTCACCCCCTAAAGGGCCCATCTCTATACCAGAAGAATGCAAAGTTAGTAGAATCACGGCTGCACAGGTAAAATCCACACTCTCCAAAGCCAAGAACACAGCATCCATGGGACCTGGCAACATCCCAGGCTACGCTCTACATGAACTGCAGAATGAACTGGCACCCCACCTAAGCACCATGTTCAATCATAGCCTCACTTCAGGCTTTGTGCCCACTGAATGGCACACAGCGACTGTTATCCCACTCCACAAAGGGGAAGCCACCACGAACCCCGAGAACTACCGCCCCATTAGCCTAACAAGCCTGGTCTGCAAGGCCATGTAATGTATCATCATGGATCTTATAAACAAAGACACTGTAATCTCCAAACTCTGGACCCCACCAAGTTCGGGTTTGTAAAAGGCAGATCATGTCTCCTAAACCTGATAGACTTCTCTGAAGCAGTCACCAAAGCCATAGATGAGAGTAAGGTGGTTCACACAGCCTATCTAGGTCTTGCCAAGGCTTTTGACACCATCCTCCACTCTGGAATTATAGATAAACTCTCTAAATTAGGTATAAATCCCTATGTCACAAGATGGGTTGCCAACTGGCTCACTGACAGAATGCACACTGTGAAAGTAGCAGACTCCAAATCTGACTTCAGACCAGTGACAATTGGAGTACCACAGGGTTCAGTCCTGGGTCCTTTCCTGTTTGGTATCTACTTTTCTGAAGTACAGGCTAACACAGAAGGTCTTTGGCTAACAAAGTTCGCAGATGACTGCAAACTAGGAGCTATAATCGAAACTCCTAATGATGTGGACATCCTACAAAAGGGCCTCACAGAGACAGATGCCTGGTGTCAAAGCCATGGCCTCAAGCTCAATGCCAAAAAGTGCATTGTCATCCCCTTTGGTAAAAATCTGTACCCATGAGCTACCACATAGGCAGTAGTCTACTTAACACCAAAAGTGTGATAAGAAACCTTGGGACACAGGTGGACAGTAGTCTCCCCTTTGATAATCACATCACCACAGTAGTCAGGAAATCCTTCTACATGGCACACCTTATCACAAAAGGTTTCTCATCCAGGAAAAAAGAGGTCAGTGTCCCCCTCTACTCGTCACTCATTAGACCCATTATATAATACAACACACCTTTTGGTATGTACGTCACAAGACATCTACAACAACTGTAAAGGCCGCAGAAATACCTCACAAAGAGGATTACTGGCCTCAAACATATGCCCTATGCAGACCGGTTTACCTTTACAAAGCCAAATCACAGTGGTGCGATGGCTCATATGAGCGAATCGTAACCATGAAAATGAAAACAGCAACAGTTTTAAATGTTTGAAAATCAGCAAATCGAAAACCAGATTTGCTGATTTTCGAACATTAATGTAAAAAAAAATACAACAAGGAACCCCCAGGTCGAGGGGCTCATACTATGAACAGGGGTTGAGAGGGGTACACCGCAAATAGAAGGGGAAATTGGACAGGGGGTTACCGAGGCAGGAGATAATTGATGACGGTGAATTAAACTCCTGTGTTATTGTGAAGAATAAAACTGGTGACTTTAATGTGTTTAACTTTTACTCTCTGGATGTGGATGTAACAATGTGTGACCTGTTATCTAGGGGTATGACATTTGTACCAGAAAAGAATTTTGATTTATCAAACACGTTGATTGATTTGAAACACTATGTAAGAAAGTTGAATTTTAATATTTTGTTTAAGTCTGATGAATATGTAAGTAACCCCCTTCACATTTCCAGTACTTATAATCCACCTGTGCACCCATCTCTACAAATATTCCAAAAGTTATGTGAAATTGATATAAGGAATTTGAGAAATGATGGTTGCATCACTAATTTAAGTATTAATGAAATAGAATGTCTCATTAATTTGAAATCGAATGTGGATATTAGAATTATTAAACCAGATAAAGAGGGTGGGGCGGTTGTAATGGACAAGGTGGATTATAATGGGAGAATGATGGATGTATTATTGGGAGATGCTTATGTGAAGAGCTCTTTGAATGAGGTGAAGGTTTCATAAAACAGATTTGTAATGTCTTAAATGACTTATTTATTGAAGGTTCTATTACAATTGATGAATCCAACTTTTTATCTACCTCCTATCCAAAAATACCATGTATGTTTGGTTTACCGAAAATTCACAGGTGTTTATGTGATCCCCCCTTGAGACCAGTTGTTAATGGTCGTGGGTCTATAACATAACCATTGGCCAAATTCTTGGATATCAGATTGAAATCACTTTTAACAACAGAAAATAATTTATGTTGAGACTCCTGGGACTTTATTGAAAGAATCAACAAGTTGGATTATGTTGATTCAGGTATTTTTATTACCCTGGATATCAAAGAGCTATACACTGTTTTACCCCATGAGCTTGGTCTTTAATGGATTTGTGAGTTTTTATATGAAAAAGGTGTTCCTCAGCCTAGGGTTAACATATATGAACAATTAAACAGCTTTTTAAAAAACAAATTAAGTAAGACATACAATATTGAATTTCATTTGGTCTCTTTTTACATATATGAACAATTGTTGGAGATGGTACTGATGAATAATTTTATATTTTTTAACAATGAATACTTTCTCCAGAAAAATGGGGTTGCCATGGGCTCACCATGCGGGAAGCTCTGTGTAAACATTGTCATGCTGCAGTGGGAGAAAAAATATTTATTGAACTCAGTTTATTATGAATATTGCAGAATGTACATCTGTTTTTTGGATGACATTTTTATTTTTTGGGTGGGCCCCTGTGATAAGATTACAGAATTTTTAGATTTTATGAACAACTCAACACAATTTCTACATTTTACTTGTAATTTCGATGAAAATGAAATAGCATATTTGGATGTTAAACTAGTCAAGAATAGGTCCAGGAAGGTCTTTCAATTTGAAATTTTTCGTAAAAAGACATATTTCAATAGGTCAGCTGGTTAGGGCTGCCTGAATGGTTACCTATTTTGGTGCATTTTTAAATGAATGTGAACTGCTGAAGGAAACGTTTTTGAGAAGGGGTTACCCTAACTTACTTGTAAATTAGGTCTTTATTGAGGTTTTGAACAAGAAGGAGAAAGGGTATTTTAAGGCTATCCTTAATCAGGATGAGGATGAAACTAGTTTGATCAATATACCCAATAATAACAAGGAGAACAATAGGACCATAGGAGTAACTTATGGAGATTCGACCTGTGTTATGACCTATTATGGGCCCAAAAAAATGGTCATTGAAGCGAATGCTGATGACTTAAATGATTCAGACTTGGTCAGGGTAGAACAGATTGGGACTGAAAGGGCCATAGGAGTAACACAGTTGAGATCAGCTCTAGTTATGACCTATAATAGGTCTAGGAAATTAATTATGGATATCTCATATAAGAATTGGGTAATTGTTGCATCCTGTAATGATATACGACAATGGGTGGGTGAGAGACAGAATGTTATATATAGAAGGGCCAGGACACTTAAAAATGTCCCTGAATCTTGCAAGAGGAGACCTATGATGGGTTACATGAGGAAATGTGGGGCTTGTTCATCTTGCACACATATTCTTGAGGGCCCGTCCTGCATTATGAATGGGGTGACTATAGAACTGAGAAGGAAGACCACATGCCAAACTGAAAGGGTGGTATACTGTGCCCTATGTATGGGCTGTCCCACTTTCTACATCGGGAAAATGGAAAAGAGATTAAGTTGTAGGATATATGAGCACCTTAGGGACATTTGGTTAGGCAAAGAAATGAATGCTCTCGCTAAACACTGTAAGGAGTATGAGGGGCATGATTTTAAATTTACAATAATTGATGTTTGAGATATAGACCCAAGGGGTGGCCCATGGACCCTACAACTGGAGAAAAAAAAGGCATTATGGCAGATTAGAGCTAATGCGACAAACTGGCCGGGTATCAATGATGCTCTATCCTTAGCCTGTTTCTTGAAGTTAAAAGCATTAAACAGATAAATGAATTGAGATGTATATATATATATATATATATATATATATATATATATATATATATATATATATACATATTATATATTTTTATATGTATTTATATAATTTTACATTTTATATATGTCTATTAATAGCATTGTTATTTACAATATTTTGACAAGGTCATGATTTTTGGGATTGGGTGTGTTATTTGCTGTGCATTTTAGTTTATTTTCCATGGATCTATATCATTAGTTCAAACACACGTGTCTGAATGCCGAAACATTGAACTGGGAAGTTTGAAATGCAAAAATAGTGAAGCCGCGGAACACCAAATTTTTTCCCAGAGAAAATATTTGGTGGGCCATTTCCATTGCTTTACTATTTTCCCACTGTGGTGCGATCTTGGAGTTGGTATATTTAAGTAGGTTGGGTGTGGGGGGTCAAAGCCCCCCACATTAGTAACAGTCTGCAGTGTTTGTGTGTTGTTACGTTTTGTACCGGAACAGAGATTTTTTTCCCTGGGAAAAAATCACTGTTCTGAGTGTTGAAAGTTCTCACATTTCGACCTTCCGGGTTCGATATTTACATAGTCGAACTTATGACAGTTCAACTATGTGATATAGACCCGTTTTCCATTATGACGTGTTCTGTGGTTGAATTGTACTGTGATTGTTGAGTATTTATGAACTCTATGAATATTTATTATATGGTTTTATTTCTATTGGTTTAATGGTAATTAGGTGTGGATCTGTGTGTTTAAATTGAGCTCAGTAACAGTTTTCTAATTTCTTTGAAAAAGTCTCCGAATTACCAGAGAATAAAGTGCTTGGAATACTGTTCTTATCTTTTGGATTATTTTTTTTATGTCCCTGCATCTTTTGTATGTTTTATTGAATAAATTCCTGGATAAACTGTGAGTCTGCTTCTGTACCTGAAACCACTGCTGCTGTTTCTGTATAAATTAGCTTGGCCATATACCATGCCATCCCACTCTTGAGTAAGGTAGCTTGGCTGTGTACCATGCAATCCCACTGTTGTGTCAGGGAGATCAGACATGTATCATGTAGTCATCCTTCTGCAAAAACAGACCCAAATGTCTCACTAGTCTTATATGTAAAGCCATGGAAAGAATTATCATGGAGATGATCAATAGGGATATAGTAAATATCCAGTCACTGGACTCAACCCAGTTTGGTTTCATCAAGGGAAGATCATACCTATTCAACCTGGTCGACTTCTTTGAGAAGGTCACCAAAGCAATGGATGAGAGAAAAATTGTTCACACTGCCTACCTTGACCTGGCCAAGGCATTTGACACAATATACCACTCAGGCATTGTTGACAAACTCAAAAGGTTGGGTAGAAACCCATATGTCACCCAGTGGATAGCCAACTGGCTCACAGACAGGACCCAGGAAGTCAGAATATGGGGGAGGGGTGTCCACATCTACAAAGATGCCATTCACAAGTGGAGTCCCTCAGGGATCAATCCTTGGACCACTCTTTTTTGCCATTTACCTCTCAGAAGTCAAGGCCAGTGTCAGTGGTTTGTGGCTGATTACATTTGCAGATTATTAGAAATTAGGTGCTGTCGTTGAATCTCACACTGACACAAATGTTCTCCAGGAGGGGCTGACACAGACAAGCAACTGGTGTCAGAGCCATGGACTAAAACTAAATGCAAAGAAATGCATAATAGTATCCTTTGGGAAGTCATCCATCCCTGGTAACTATCATATTGACAACACACCCCTTAGAGTTGACCCAGTAGTTAGGACTTAGGGGCACACATAGATAGTAATCTAACATTTAACCATCATGTGTCCATAGTGGTGAGAAAATCATTCTATATTGCACAACTTATAAAGATATGGCATCTATGTCCAAGGAAGTCATTGTTCAACTGTATTCGGCATTCATTAGACCTGTCATTGAGTACAATGCCCCCTTTGGTATGTACCTAACTAGGAATATCCAACAGTTGTAACATACACATAGGTTCCTCACTAAAAGAACACTGGGCACAAGTAAAATGTCCTATGCAGACCGCCTCAAGGCCCTAGCCCTGCATTCTGTCTCCTACAGGCTTTTGAGGGGAGATCTATGCCTGGCATACAGGGCAATGGCAGATCCCACACTGATGGACCTCCCACATATCCACAAAACAAACAGCACCAGAATTACCCATTATAAAGACTTAAACCTTGTCTGTGATATAAATAGGACCTGCTGGAGAGATAGGTATGTATCACAGAGACTACTGAGTCTATAGAACAGACTCCCCATCCATGTGAAGCAGAGTTCCTCCCTAACCCGATTCAAGTGCATCTTGGACAGTTGGATGGGAAACCAGAAATTCATCTTTGGTTTGGCACCTATGTCTCTAATGGACACAGGTAATCTGTAAATGGTTCATTTCCCAAACCCCTGCTTACACTTGTCAAGGGTATCAGAACTTATCAGAGATTTGAGATGCATGGCTAGGCTTAAAAAGGCCCTTGTAGTCATTAGTCTAGTAAACACCTATGAACCTATGAGCCTATGCCATCCCATTCTTTTGTAAAGGAGCTTGGATATCTACTATGCAATCCCACTCTTGTATAAGGGAGCTTGTTTGTGTACCACACTATCCCACTGTTGTGTAAGGGAGCATGGCTATGTATCATGGCATCCTACTGTTGTGTAAGGGGAACTTGGCCATCTACCATGCCATCCCACTGTTGTGTAAGGGAGCATGGCTATGTATCATGCCATCCCATTCTTGTTTAAGGGAGCATGGCTATGTATCATGCCATCCCACTGTTGTGCAAGGGAGCTTGGCCATCTACCATGCCATCCCACTGTTGTGTAAGGAAGCTTGGTCATGTACCATGCCATCCCACTGTTGTGTAAGGGAGTTTGGCCATGTACCATGTCATCCCATTGTTGGGTAAGAAAGCTTGTTCATGTCCCATGATATCACACTGTTGTGTAAGGGAGTTTGGCCATGTACCATGCCATCCCACTGTTGCATAAGGAAGCTTGATCATGTACCATTTCATCCCACTGTTGTGTAAGGGAGCTTGGCCATGTACCATATCATCCCACTGTTGGGTAAGGGAGTTTGGCCATGTACCACATCATCCCATTGTTGTGTAAGGGAGTTTGGCCATGTACCATGCCATCCCACTGTTGCATAAGGAAGCTTGATCATGTACCATTTCATCCCACTGTTGTGTAAGGGAATTTGGTCATGTACCATGCCATCCCACTGTTGTGTCAGGGAGTTTGGCCATGTACCATGTCATCCCATTGTTGGGTAAGAAAGCTTGCTCATGTCCCATGATATCACACTGTTGTGTAAGGGAGCTTGGCCATGTACCATATCATCCCACTGTTGGGTAAGGGAGTTTGGCCATGTACCACATCATCCCATTGTTGTGTAAGGGAGTTTGGCCATGTACCATGCCATCCCACTGTTGTATAAGGGAGTTTGGCCATGTACCATGCCATCCCACTGTTGTGTGAGGGGGCCTGGTCATTCTACTTTGTGGTATACTTTGCTGTATAGCTGTGTTCTGTAACATGATTATTCAGTCCCCCTCCATGCCGTATGTTTTATTTGAAATGAAACGTTAGGGTGCTTAACGCTAGAGAGCTGTTTACTTTAATACTATTCATCCATGTTTCAGGGGAAAGTTGATGCAGGTTGGAGTTTTTATTTATCTTCCTATGTTTAACAATGTGAGAGTTGATAATATAGATATATATGATGGAGATGCCAAGGGAAGAGCACTATGCATGGAGATGGGGAAAGCTTTACCCCACATTAACTTGGTGTGGGCATATGTCAGGGTTATGTTTCTTTTTGTACTTACGTTTCTCTCTGCTTTTGATGTCCATTTCCATCAATGCGTGATGCTTGTTGATAGTTTTGCATTAGGTGAATAGAACTGTGCTAGCCAGTCATATATGCATTGATTTTACCTATAGTTTGCATTCAGCCTCCCTAGCTCCCTGCACACTTCTGAAATTCGGAGATCATATTGTTTCTCTGCTCTGTACTGAACCAGCACTACCTGTTAAACATTCAAACTCCCATGATTAAAACTTGTGTCCTTTTTAATAGGATACACTTTGCTACCTTGCTGTGTACCAAACCAGCCTTTGACATCCCCTCCAAGCAGTCAGACTATATCAGTGTTAAGAATACATTGACATGGTACTGCTGTCCTATGCACTGAAGTCCATGTATTCTAACCTCACGTGCTTTAAGCATCAGCTTACTAATCTATCGTTCAGAAACCAACAGTTCTGTGTCTGAATTGTATCTCTCAGCTGCGTTTGAATCACTGTGAATTTTACATTTCATATACATTATGGGTGCTGCTGGGTATGTGAACCCATTTCCCATAGGTTTCATTTATTTATTTATTTATTCTTATTGATTGACATTTGATTACTGAGAAAGTCCAGCTGGACAGGAACCCAATTTTACTGGAGGTCCAGGAAGAAAATATCCTTTATTAAATGTTTTGTGGTACCTCACAAAGTGTGGAAACATTTAAAGCATTTTTATTTGGAAAGCTCCCTAAAGCATGATTAAATTATTTATTTTTTTTCAGTTTCATATTTGTTAACCATGGTAGAGTTTTGATCCACTTGAACCTTTTCTAGTCTCAACCCAGAAGCACTGCCTGCTTCACTGACTTGCTCAGAGTCATACAGTAAGCAAATAAATTTAAACTCAGGATCACAGGAAGTAGCTTGTTAACAGTTTATATTCTTAATCCTCTGGACTAACTGCTAGGGTAATTCACTAAAAAATTATATTTTTTTAAATGATCAGTTTGGTTTAGTATGGTTTTGTTTTTTAGAACTCAAAACGGATGTGTACCAAATCATGTAAATGTGCTACAGGGCATTTTCATGTAACAGAGAGATGTTTGCTCAAAATGTAGCATTTAAAAGGTATGTTTTTAATTTATGTCAGTGTGTATTTTTCTCCTACTTCCTGTCTGTCTCTCTTGCTGTCTAACACATAGAAATGTATGCATGTCAAAGATAAGCACTGTGATTTCCTCCATAACATGACTTAATGATCTATTGTTTTTTTTCACTGTGACACTTTTAAATCATTTCATAAGTCTTCATCAGTTGAGAAGATGCATTTCTGTATCTGCACTTTCAAAATCTTTCTTTTACTTTCTTACAGGGTTTTAAAGTGCAAAGCAAACTGAAAACAACGCCAATAACTTTTACTCTATTCTACAGCTGTAGCTATCTCTTTCGCAGAGTATTCTTTCTGTGTGTTCTCCTGTCTTCCTTCTTCTAGTGTGTGTTTGAGTAATGCCTTCAAGATGACTGCATAGCAGAATTTACAATAATGATGACTCCTTTTCAAACAAAATGATCCTTTTTGTACATTCACTTTACCACACCTGAGATAAGAATGAGCTTTACAGTCAAGCAAGCTTGCATAAAGCCTTTCAAATATAGAATGTCTGTAGTGAATGCTGACATAAAGATAACAACATTTCTAGTAGTTAGGAGGCTTGCTGCAGTCAGATCCAGGGCCAACCCTTTAAGCAAGATACATCACCACTGGCCGAGATTCAAAAGTGGGTGTATACGCGCATGGAGTAAAATGAGAGGTTACATAATACAGCTTCATAAAACAACAATGCTATTATGCTTCAGCTGTTAAATAATGACTTGTTTAAAATGTATCAAATAGCTTTTAAATAGAGCCATTACAAATACTATGATTATGTTGCTCCCTGTAACATTTATATACCGGTTTCTTTCACATATTGTATTATCTCTGGTGCTATATGCTCAGTTCATCATAATAACAATAATTAATTTCCTTGTCAAAAATTGGTTTCACAGTTGGTTCACAGTCCTAGTTGAAAATTTTTGCTGTTTGGTAATACATAAAATGGGTCACATCCCTGGCTACAGTACATGCATGGCAATGTGTTCTGCAAAATATAATAAATACCTTGTTTTCATTGTTTAAGCTACTGATAATTATCACTTTTTTATTTCTACAAATAGCCTTTAATTATGCAGAGACCGGAAAAAAACACTGAAAAACAGCCTGTGATTTCCTGGAGTAGAATGTCAGAATCTTCTTCCCCTAAATACACTGTTAGCATTTACTTCCAACACAGTTTGATCAAGCTGTTAAAATCACATAAATGCAAGTGTACAGCGAAGTACATGGGCAAGGTGCTTTTTAAAATCCTCTTTACTGAAAAAACAAACTAAATATATTTAAGCTTTTGATGCAGAGTATGTGCAGCCATATACTCCCTTCTCTTTAGTGCCTTCGCTTGCCTTTGATGTGGGGTACATGATATCATGGACATGACTGAAGATAAGTGCAAAAACAGTGCTGAGTAACAGATGCCCCTCAGACACTTGCACAGTCACAGAACAATGGACAGACAGCCGAAGGACTACAATTTCAATATGTACCATTCTGCAAAATACTTCTGATAAAAATCACTGTCAACAAATCTGAGTTTGCCATTTTTCACATTGTTGTGTGACTGTGAATTTAATTTACATGTAAGGGGTTGTGGGAATTTTTCCCAGAAGGCTGGAGTACAGGAGGGTCCCCCCCCCAAAAAAAAATTATATATATATTTTTTTTGTTTTCTGAAAGTGGTTTTCATTGGAACTATTTTGTAGGAATGGAACTAACTGCCTGAGTCAGCATGGATCCTACAGTGACTGTGTACCACCACAAAGTGAGCAGTTAAATGACGCATGCAATTTAAGGCAGATATTGATGCCTTGTTCATAGGTTCATAGATAGGTACTAGGCTATTGGCCCCAGGGCCTATACAAGCCTAGCCAAAAAGGTACTCTGGCTTTCGCCACCCAAGAAAATTATTGACTAATGGCCCGAATCCATAATCTGTGGATAAGCTGAGGCTGTTTCCTTGGCAACAACTTGATCTAACATCAAGGTCAATACTACATTGAAAACATTGGTAAGCTGTTAATATTGCAAAAGGGAATGGATGGCAAACCAACAACAGGTTCATAGTTGCTAGGCATCTCATCCAAAGGATGACATACTCAAGACTGCAGCACCCCCCTCCCCCCTTCAAGTACAACACAATATCAGCAATCTGGCTACATGCTGTGGCAGTCAAACCCAAAACATGCTGCATTAAAAACAAGTATGCTACCTAGTATGCTATGACCATTTGTTTGACAAAATAGATGCACCTTAAAAACAGACAGCATGAGCAGCAGTAAACCTTTCCTCCTTGAAGCTCACAGTTCCTTGCAAAAGCACTGAAGCATGCAATTCATACAAATGTACTGAAACTCACTTTTTTACTAGTTTGGTTGTTGGTGTAGAGGCTTCAGGCTCTTGTTTCCTGCTGGTGCTAGGTTATTTTGCCCCAGGCAAAATTTATTAGTACGCCCCTTGTTTTAAAAATAGGTTACCTTTTTAATTGAAATTGAAATTATAGAAGAAAAGAAACAATGATTTAAATTGACATATTTATTGACATATTTATCACACAAAAATTAGACATAGATTACATAATCAAAATTTAAATTTTCAGCAATAAAAAAAATTACATTGTCATTAATTAAGTATATTTTCTTTCACACAAACAATACTGTGATGATTGGGGAGAGATGGGCAAAGGCTGCCAGCTTGGTCAAATAGAATTTGATATATAATTCTGGCATTTGTAAATAAATGTAAAATACAGGCATATTTTCTTGAGTGTAAAAGACTACTATGAAATGTAGAACTGCAAAATATGTGACAACATTGCACTCTACTGGCCCAGTGAAGCATGTTGTGACCCTTTCGTATTAGAATTTGACTCCAGTATGGCTGGATGCAGGTTTCATGCCCATAGTTTTAAGGCTAAAGTTTATGACCAGAATTTAGATGTGGAATGTGTTTTATTGCTCTGGTTTCTGCTAGAATGTTTATGTGAAATGCCTTGTATTGTTGTAAGTTTCTATGCAGGCGTTAGATTGCTAAATAATGCAGTTTGTGGCCTGAGAACTCAGACCAGGTGTTAAGATGATGCAATATGAATACTGGGAAAAAAGTGTCAAAAATGATGTAATTTGGGAGGGCCTTAGAGATATGTTTGTTAGTAATGTTTAAATACTATTTCTCACAAGAGACAAGAGAGTATTTTGATCTCAGATATCCAACTTACCAGCACTCTGCCTTGTGCTCACATGTAAGTTTTAGCACTGTAATTTATTGTAGGAATAGTTAAAGCTAGTAAAGATTAATTAGGTATTTTCTTTGAAATCAGACCTGTCCTGCTGTATTATTTTAAGTTTCTGTGTGATTTCTTAGATATCTTTGTGGTGTAGTAGTTTTGTCTTGTGTTTTAATTATTTATTATTAAATATTTTTAAAACCTTCCACCTGTGGCTGGTTTGTGTAGAGATAAGCTCTAGAGTACATTGCATATTTATAGAGGTTATTGTAATAGGCCACCCTAAAGTAAGCCTTGGCTGTTACTCATACTACCATTGGATAATAATATTGCACAGTAATAATTGGACACCCTTTTAAGGACCTTTTAGTAGCTGATATTATTAGTTGGGTGGTGGCAGTAATTACTACAGTATAGTCTGGGTAAAGGGGCACAGCTGGAGAATCTGTGTCAGCCTTTCCCAGGAGTGTCTGTGAAGTTGTATAAATACTTATCTCAAAGTGTGTGTCTGTTGTGTCAGCTACTTGGACAGGGACACAAAGCACTGGTTGGACAGAGAGGGTACTGGAGGTGTTAGCTTGCCCAGCTAGACTGAGACCTGGACCCTATAGCTGTGCCAGTGGGGAGTCTTATTGGGGACCTGGTGAGCAAGGGAGCAGCAACCCCAGACTGACTGCGATCTCTGTGTGCACTTAGGGGAAATTGTACTTCACTGTGTGTATTAGTTATCCTTTTCTCTCCTATGAGATGACCTCCCTTGTGTTAGTGTTAAGGATTGAGGCTCTTTGATTGCTGAGCCAGGGCATGGTCATCACAAGTGGTGGCAGCAGTGGGATCTACTTCACATACTAATTGGCTTGTAGTGGTGTGGGTAGGGTGAATTCCTGTAGCTTATGTACAGTGATCTCTAAAAGCGTTTTGTACTCTAAAACAGCCACACAGTGTATACTCAGAGCTCAGATCACGGTTGTTTTATTTCTTTTGTTAGCTTGGTGTTAGTCAGGGTGAGCAGGGAGCATGTCAGCAGAAGAGTATGGAAAGCTGACAAGGAGCCAGCTGGCAGAGATGTGCCAGGCTAGGGGACTGGTGAATGGGAACCTGACTAAAGCAAACCTGATTGCAGCCTTGGTTACAGCTGCATCAGAAAACAGCAGCCTGGAGGACAATCAGACTGACAGTGGAGATACAATATCCTCAGGGAATGGACAGCTCAACCTTTCAGCAGTGGACTTAAAAATCCAGCTGGAGCTAAAGAGACTTGAGTTGGAGGCCAGGCATATGGAACTAGAAGCAGCCAAGAAAATGAGGAGTCTACAAGCTTAGGAAAATGAACGGCAGAGGAGGCATGAGAGGGAAATGCTGACTCTTCGTCAGAGTCATGGAGGTAATGGTGAGGGAGTAACCGGACCCCAGAAGCACAAAAGGTCAGTAAATTTCTTCACAGTTTAAAGAGGGGGATAATTTTGATAGCTTCATTCATATGTTTGAGTGGGTTTGTAAACAGTATGAAGTTGACCAAGGTCTCTGGGTACGGTTCCTGACCCCCTTACTCCATGGTAAAGCTGTAACCTCTTTAGCAAAAATGCATGGCACTGACTGTTTTGATTATACTGCTGTAAAAAGACACTTATTAGAATGTTTTAAGCTAACACCTGAAATTTATATGAAAAAGTTTCGTGAGCATAGATGTAAGGCAGATGAAAATGTATGTGAATATGTTGCTGAACTGAGCACTTATTTTCATAGCTGGGCAAGTGGATGTCAGATCACCACTTTTGAAGGGCTGGCAGACCTTTTGGTAAGGGAACAAGCCCTTAGCACTTTGCCTGAGGACATGAAGATCTGGTTAGCTGATAGACCGTGTGCTACTTCAGAGGAGTTGGGGAAGAAAGGAGACCTATACTTGGCCAGCAGGGCAGTCCTCCACAGAAAGGGGACCTCCAGTACTGCTCATGGGTCTAAAGGAACCCATGATGGGCAGTACAAACTGCCAACAGAATCTGCCAGTAGCAGGGGAAGCCACTAGTCCTAGTAAACATCCAGGAGCTAGGGTTAAATGTTTTGAATGCATCCAATGGGGCCAAGTGGCATACAGATGTCCATGGAGGCAAGGTGAGGAACCAAAGGTGATGGAGCCAGTAAGTGGGAAAGACAAAATGCAACAGTAGGTTGTCTTGAGACAACAGGGGTATGGAACTACCATCCTGCAGATGTCCTGAGAGGGAAGGATTTGGATGAGGCAGTACTATGTACTTATGCAGTTACATGCAGTGAGGCTTGGAGACAAGCATGTGGGTCTGGCAGCCTGGGGGAGACCCAGGCAGACTGCATAATTGCAGCCAGGACTACTGAGGTAGTTACTTCAGGGAATGAGCTATGCTGTAGCAGTGAGACTGAATGTGAACCAAAGCTGCTTGTAGGTACTAATGTTCCCTTGGACAGGGTAACTGCAAAGTTAGAGGTGAGTAGTAGTACCCAGACAGACAGCAAGGCACCGCTGTCAGAGGATGCCAAACTTCCTGAGGAAAGGGAGCTGGGAAGGGTTACAAGGAGAGACTTGAGACAGGCTCATCTCTCAGACCCTACATTGCAAGGCCCGAGGCAGGTAGCCAGGGTGGCACCTGATTCTCAAGGGAAGGGGGAATTTGTATACTGGAACAAAGGGTTACTGTACAGAGAGTGGACCCCTCAGGGAGGGCTAGAAGGTGAATGAGTACAGCAGTTGGTAGTTCATAAAGTTTACCATCTGGCACTTCTAGCCATAGCCCATGATATTCCCTTTGCAGGTCATATGGGCATAAAACGTACAAAGAGGCATATTATGCAAAACTTCTATTGGTCTGGAATTTCCAGAGATGTAACAGTGTACTGCAGGACCTGTGAGCAGTGCCAAAAGGTAGGCAAGGCAGGAGACAAGGTGAGAGCTCCTTTCTTACCTTTGCCTGTGGTTGAGGAGCCATTTCAGAGGGTAGCTATGGATATTGTGGGTCCTCTGAATACCCCATGTTCCACAGGGAAAAAGTATATCCTAGTGATTGTAGATTATGTTACACAATACCCTGAGGCAGTGGTTTTGTCCTCCATTGAGGCCAAGGAGGTGGCAAATGCTTTGCTAGAGATTTTCGGCAGGGTAGGTTTCCCAAAGGAAATACTGACTGACAGAGGTGCCAATTTCATGTTAGACCTGCTGGCTTGTCTGTGGAAGTCCTGTGGGGTGAAACACATGAATACCACCCCCTACCATCCCCAGACTAATGGTCTTGTTGAGAGGTTAAACTCTATAATCAAGTCCATGCTATGGGCATTTGCAGATCAGTTTAAGAGGGAGTGGGACAAATATTTGTCCCATCTGTTTGCTTACATAGAGGTTCCCCAGGAATCCACAGGTTTTTCACCCTTCAAGTTGCTGTATGGGCATAGGGTGAGGGGACCTCTAGATTTAATTCAAGATGAGTGGGAAGGTGAGTGTGAGTCTCACAAGGAGTCTGTTGTGGCATATGTCCTGAACCTCAGTACAAGGCTCAGGGAACTCATGGGCCTGGCCCAGGAGAATCTAGCAGAAGCCCAACAACAGAAAAAGGTGTGGTATGACAGGAATGCTCAAGCTAGAGAGTATGCTGTAGGGCAGCAGGTGATGGTTCTCATTCCTATCAGAAAGCACCAAATAGACCAGCAAGGCAGCACAGAGTTCAATAAATTTATTAAATACTTGTGTCAATAACAGACTAGTTTCGGCAAACAGCCTTCTTCAGTGTAACACAATGTAGTCAAGTTCCATTTTAATCATCATTTAAATACTTATCCAGAGCCAATCAAAATCATTTGCTCATGAATATTCATAAATTTGAAACATCTTAATTTTTTCATACAAAAATGCAGTGGGTACTGTATATACTGACAAAGTCAATCCTGAATGTAAGGCTAAACATCCCAAAGAGGTGCATACATAGAATTAGAAAGTTGTTAGTATATTATGGCATATCCATCCCATCATATACTCATGCTCATGTTTATATCAAACTGTGTTTGGATAGCCATTAGCACTGGCTACTAAGCCAATGTTCATCAAAAGCACCAAATGTATAATACATCAAGTACTCAAATTAAATAGACTCAAAAAAATGGGGAAATATAGAGCATATATATAGGAAGTCACAGTGAATATACATATGTGAATATATATGGGTGTACAAAAGAACAAAATAAAATAAAATAAAAAATCAGCAACATCCATAATGTAAGGCTTATATCAAAGATTAAGCCCAAAATATGTATTGATAACCTCCAAGACTGATAATATGATAGTAAGTGCAACTGTGTATTAATATCTTGTCTAAGATAATCGTAAAATCAGTCCTGAAAATTAGGGTGAACATCCCAAAAAAATGCGTACATAAGATAGGACAACTTATTGATATAATATGGCCTATCCATCCAGCCATATACTCATATTATATCAGTCTATATATGTATAGCCATAAACCTTAGCTATTCAACAATTATTCATCTAAAGCACCGAAAATGTTGGATATCAAGTACTTAGGGTAAGAGGCCTAGACAAGCTATATCAGAAAAATGGGGAAATCAAAGGCGTATGTGTAGAAGGTTGAAGTGGGTATACGCATATAACTAAATGTGGGTATGCCATTATACATACTAAATGATCCATGCTGTAAATCTTCAATTAAGTATTGGAAATTAAAGATCAAAAGACACATTCTTAACCACCAAGATATAAAAAAATATGGTAATATGTGTAACTGATTGAGATACTGAATAAAGAACTGTTTTGAGCTTATATGACCACAAGGGTTCAAATTGGTCATTGTTTACACATGGACGTAGTCCATATACTATGTATAATTAAGGTAGGGCCCATGATCAATACCAGCCAAAATGCTTAAATGATCATTAACCCTACATAAGGGGTAACTTAAAAAGATGTAATCCACTAATTGGTGTCAGATATATCAACATTAATGTTAAGGAATAACCAAATTCTCCTATAAATGGTCATTCAATCCAGGATGAAATAAACCCCCCAATGTAGTAATCCAATATTTCTCTTTTTGATCCAGTAACCCATGCCAGCCCTGTTTGTTGGTTCTATCTCCAGAAATGCGGTCAATAACCATAAAGGTAAACCTAGCCTGAGGATGTTTTAATGTGTGTTGATATAAGGCACTAGTCTCCTTATGGTTTTTCATATCACTACGGTGTTCATTCATTCTGAATCTCAAAGCCCTGGAGGTTTGTCCAACATAAAATCCCCACAGTAACAAGAGGCCAGGTACACCACCCAATCGCTACTGCAATTACCAAAAACCTTAATGTCAAAAATTCTACTGGTATTACGACTGGTAAACTCCTTGGATTTAGGCATATACTGGCAGGATCCACAATGGCCACAAGGGAATGAACCAATGAGTTCATCACCATGAAGTGTCAGTTGTTTATGGGTCGTCCCCCACTTGCCATATGTTTGAAATGTGAAAAGTAAGAACCTAAGGTTTTGCCTCGTTTGTATGAAAAAAGACAACGAGGTCCCAAGATACTTCGTAGCTTTTCATTAGCCAGTAGAATATTCCAATGTTTGTTAATAATGTTTCTGATCATATTAATGTTTCTACCATATGTGGTGATGAATCTGACACATGTACTGCGAGATGATTGATTTTTGTTCTTATTCTGATATTGTAATAGGTCATCCCTTTCAAGACTATTTGCTCTACTCTGTGCAGACAGAATATCAAATCTATCATATCCCCTATGGGTAAATCTTCGACCGAGATCCCTACTGGCCAATTGGTATTCCTCAATATTTGAACTGAGCCGTTTGATACGTATGAACTGGGATATGGGAATACTCCTGATGGTGTGACGGGGATGTAAACTTGATGCGTGTAACAAGGTATTATATTGCGGGTATTTGCGGAAAACCCTGGTAGACAAAGTATTGTCTGAGTTCCTATATACAGTGACATCCAAAAAACTAATGATGTTTCTATCATATGTCACGGAAAATTCAAGTCCCCAGACATTATCATTAAGATACTCAACAAATTCCCTTAGGTAACACACATCAGCCCGCCACACCAACCAGCAGTCGTCCAGGTAACGTCTCCAAATGTCCATTTCCACCTGAAAGATGTTATGTGATATGTCATAAATCATATATTCTTCGACATAGGCCATGAAAAGGTCAGCATATAGGCAAAGGATGCCCCCATAGCTGTTCCTTGTAGCTGCCAATAGCATTGGCCTTGGAAATACAGAACATTCTTGTTTAACACATGTTCAGACATACATATCAAAAGAGTGTTAAAACCCGGTGAATATAGGTTAACCCTTTCCAACCAATATTGTATAGATTGGAGACCCGCCCAATGGGGTATGCTTGTATATAATGATTTAACATCCAAAGTACATAAATACCATTCGGGTTCCAATTGAGTTTCCCTGATAATTTGTAGAAACTGAGTGGTGTCCTGCAACCTGGATCTTATATGTTCCAATAAGGGTTTGAGATATTTGGTAAGGAAGGCCGACAGTGGTTCAGTCAAAGAGCCTATTCCTGAGACTATTGGTCTGCCTGGTGGTTTTTCTAGAGATTTATGAATTTTGGGTAAAAGATACAATATCTGTTTGGATGGTTCAGAAACCATAAGTGAATCCAAACATTTCTTGTTTATAATACCCTCCTCATAGGCCAGCCGCAAAAAAGAGTCAATCTCATCCTTAAATACTGGTGTAGGGTCTATAGACATGTACATATAGCACTTGGCATCTGACAATTGGGTTAGCCCTTCCTGGACATAATCCGCAGTATTCCAAACCACAACCGCACCTCCCTTCTGACTAAAGCAAACCTGATTGCAGCCTTGGTTACAGCTGCATCAGAAAACAGCAGCCTGGAGGACAATCAGACTGACAGTGGAGATACAATATCCTCAGGGAATGGACAGCTCAACCTTTCAGCAGTGGACTTAAAAATCCAGCTGGAGCTAAAGAGACTTGAGTTGGAGGCCAGGCATATGGAACTAGAAGCAGCCAAGAAAATGAGGAGTCTACAAGCTTAGGAAAATGAACGGCAGAGGAGGCATGAGAGGGAAATGCTGACTCTTCGTCAGAGTCATGGAGGTAATGGTGAGGGAGTAACCGGACCCCAGAAGCACAAAAGGTCAGTATATTTCTTCCACAGTTTAAAGAGGGGGATAATTTTGATAGCTTCATTCATATGTTTGAGTGGGTTTGTAAACAGTATGAAGTTGACCAAGGTCTCTGGGTACAGTTCCTGACCCCCTTACTCCATGGTAAAGCTGTAGCCTCTTTAGCAAAAATGCATGGCACTGACTGTTATGATTATACTGCTGTAAAAAGACACTTATTAGAATGTTTTAAGCTAACACCTGAAATGTATATGAAAAAGTTTCGTGAGCATAGATGTAAGGCAGATGAAAATGTATGTGAATATGTTGCTGAACTGAGCACTTATTTTCATAGCTGGGCGAGTGGATGTCAGATCACCACTTTTGAAGGGCTGGCAGACCTTTTGGTAAGGGAACAAGCCCTTAGCACTTTGCCTGAGGACATGAAGATCTGGTTAGCTGATAGACCGTGTGCTACTTCAGAGGAGTTGGGGAAGAAAGGAGACCTATACTTGGCCAGCAGGGCAGTCCTCCACAGAAAGGGGACCTCCAGTACTGCTCATGGGTCTAAAGGAACCCATGATGGGCAGTACAAACTGCCCCAACAGAATCTGCCAGTAGCAGGGGAAGCCACTAGTCCTAGTAAACATCCAGGAGCTAGGGTTAAATGTTTTGAATGCATCCAATGGGGCCAAGTGGCATACAGATGTCCATGGAGGCAAGGTGAGGAACCAAAGGTGATGGAGCCAGTAAGTGGGAAAGACAAAATGCAACAGTAGGTTGTCTTGAGACAACAGGGGTATGGAACTACCATCCTGCAGATGTCCTGAGAGGGAAGGATTTGGATGAGGCAGTACTATGTACTTATGCAGTTACATGCAGTGAGGCTTGGAGACAAGCATGTGGGTCTGGCAGCCTGGGGGAGACCCAGGCAGACTGCATAATTGCAGCCAGGACTACTGAGGTAGTTACTTCAGGGAGTGAGCTATGCTGTAGCAGTGAGACTGAATGTGAACCAAAGCTGCTTGTAGGTACTAATGTTCCCTTGGACAGGGTAACTGCAAAGTTAGAGGTGAGTAGTAGTACCCAGACAGACAGCAAGGCACCGCTGTCAGAGGATGCCAAACTTCCTGAGGAAAGGGAGCTGGGAAGGGTTACAAGGAGAGACTTGAGACAGGCTCATCTCTCAGACCCTACATTGCAAGGCCCGAGGCAGGTAGCCAGGGTGGCACCTGATTCTCAAGGGAAGGGGGAATTTGTATACTGGAACAAAGGGTTACTGTACAGAGAGTGGACCCCTCAGGGAGGGCTAGAAGGTGAATGAGTACAGCAGTTGGTAGTTCATAAAGTTTACCATCTGGCACTTCTAGCCATAGCCCATGATATTCCCTTTGCAGGTCATATGGGCATAAAACGTACAAAGAGGCATATTATGCAAAACTTCTATTGGTCTGGAATTTCCAGAGATGTAACAGTGTACTGCAGGACCTGTGAGCAGTGCCAAAAGGTAGGCAAGGCAGGAGACAAGGTGAGAGCTCCTTTCTTACCTTTGCCTGTGGTTGAGGAGCCATTTCAGAGGGTAGCTATGGATATTGTGGGTCCTCTGAATACCCCATGTTCCACAGGGAAAAAGTATATCCTAGTGATTGTAGATTATGTTACACAATACCCTGAGGCAGTGGTTTTGTCCTCCATTGAGGCCAAGGAGGTGGCAAATGCTTTGCTAGAGATTTTCGGCAGGGTAGGTTTCCCAAAGGAAATACTGACTGACAGAGGTGCCAATTTCATGTTAGACCTGCTGGCTTGTCTGTGGAAGTCCTGTGGGGTGAAACACATGAATACCACCCCCTACCATCCCCAGACTAATGGTCTTGTTGAGAGGTTAAACTCTATAATCAAGTCCATGCTATGGGCATTTGCAGATCAGTTTAAGAGGGAGTGGGACAAATATTTGTCCCATCTGTTTGCTTACATAGAGGTTCCCCAGGAATCCACAGGTTTTTCACCCTTCAAGTTGCTGTATGGGCATAGGGTGAGGGGACCTCTAGATTTAATTCAAGATGAGTGGGAAGGTGAGTGTGAGTCTCACAAGGAGTCTGTTGTGGCATATGTCCTGAACCTCAGTACAAGGCTCAGGGAACTCATGGGCCTGGCCCAGGAGAATCTAGCAGAAGCCCAACAACAGAAAAAGGTGTGGTATGACAGGAATGCTCGAGCTAGAGAGTATGCTGTAGGGCAGCAGGTAATGGTTCTCATTCCTTTCAGACATAACAAGCTGCAGGAAGCTTGGGAGGGACCCTACAAGGTGGTAAGAAAGGTAAGTGATGTAACTACATGGTGGAAGTGCTAGACAGATGGCAGGGGCATGAATTGTGCCATGGTAACATAATAAAACCTTACCATGAAGAGAGGCCCTTGTGCTGAGCATTTGCAGTGGATTGCAGGAGGAGTCTGAGAGAGATCTTGTGACTGATCTCCTCAGTGTGGCTCGGGCTGACACCTCGGTGGAAGGGGTAGTAATGTCCCAGCAGCTATCTCCTACCCAGGTTTGAGAAATCCTAGCAGTGTTGCAGGTGTTTGGGGCATGTTCACAAGGAAACCAGGGAGCACCCACCTGGTGCAGCACCAGGTCGATACAGGACCCCAAAGGCCTATCAGGCAGGCCCCTTATAGGGTGCATGAGAGAGTCAAACAGACTCTGAGGGAGGGGGTACAGGATATGTTGGAACTAGGGGTGATTCAAGATTCTAACAGTCCCTGGGCCTCACCAGTGGTGTTGGTGCCAAAGATGGATGGTAGCGAAATGTTCTGTGTGGATTACAGGAAATTAAATAGTCGCACAGAGTCATATGCTTACCCCATGCCTAGGAAAGATGAGGCCCTAAGAGCAGTTGGGTGGGGCTAAGTATCTTACAATCATTGATCATACCAAGAGTTACTGGCAGGTGCCCTTGATTCCGAGTGCTAGAGAGAAGTTAACCTTTGTGACTCCTTTTGGCTTGTATGAGTTCACAAAGATGCCCTTTGGGATGAAGAATGCCACAGCAACTTTCCAGAGGCTGGTAGATCATACCTTACCAGGAGCAGGAGGGTTTGCCCTTGCTTACTTGGATGATATTGCTATTTTCAGCCATTCCTGGCAAGAGCATCTTCAGCATGTCAGGGAGGTGCTGGGCAGACTACAGAGGGCAGGGTTGACCATTAAGCCGAGTAAATGTCAGGTGGGTATGGCAGAGGTCTCCTACCTAGGACATAGAGTGAGGAGTGGTAAGATAAGGCCAGAACCTGCCAAAGTGGAAGCCATTCAGGCATGGCCTGCACCTGTTACCAAAAAGCAGGTGAGGGCATTCTTAGGGACAGCAGGGTACTTCAGAAAGTTCATTCCCAGTTATAGTACCATAGCTGCTCCCCTCACAGACCTGACAAGGAAGAATAGGGCAGATAAGGTAGTGTGGACTGCAGCATGTGAGCAGGCATTTCAGAAGCTTAAGAAAGCTATTGGAGGACCCCCTGTGTTAGCCAGTCAAGACTATAGCAAATAATTTGTTGTGCAGGTGGATGCTTCAAACTATGGGGTGGGTGCTGTACTTAGCCAGATTTCTTCAGAGGGAGAAGAGCACCCAGTGTTTTTTCTCAGACGTAGGCTCCAACCCAGGGAGGAATGCTATGCAGCGGTAGAAAAGGAATGTCTATCCATAGTGTGTGCACCGCAAAACCTTCAGCCTTATCTGTATGGAAGAAAATTCACTGTGATGGCAGATCACAAACCTCTAACATGGTTAAACAGAGCCAGTCAGCAAAATGCCAAGTTGCTAAAATGGAGTTTGGGGTTGCAAGCATATGATATGTCAGTGCAGTCAGTGGGAGTAGCAATGCCAATGCAGATGGGCTCTCATGACAGGGAATGAGGTGAGGTACACTCAGATAGACCTGACACTCTCAAGCAATGTTTCTCAAGGGGCACTTGAAAAACTTGCATGAGTTCCCCAGGGGAAAAGAGATGTGATGATTGGGTAGATATGGACAAAGGCTGCCAGCCTAGTCAAATAGAATTTGATATATAATTCTGGCATTTGTAAATAAATGTAAAATACAGGCATATTTTCTTGAGTGTAAAAGACTACTGTGAAATGTGGAACTGCAAAATATGTGACAACATTGCACTCTACTTGCCCAGTGAAGCATGTTGTGACTCTTTCATATTAGAATTTGGCTCATGTGCGGCTGGATGCAGGTTTCATGCCCATTGTTTTAAGGCTAAAGTTTATGACCAGAATTTAGATGTGGAATGTGTTTTATTGCTCTGGTTTCTGCTAGAATGTATATGTGAAATGCCTTGTATTGTTGTAAGTTTCTATGCAGGTGTTATAATGCTAAATAATGCAGTTTGTGGCCTGAGAACTCAGACTAGGTGTTAAGATGATGCAATATGAATACTGAGAAAAACTAAGTGTCAAAAATGATGTAATTTGGGAGGGCCTTAGAGACATGTTTGTTAGTAATGTTTAAATACTATTTCTCACAAGAGACAAGAGAGCATTTTGATCTTGGATATCCAACTTACCAGCACTCTGCCTTGTGCTCACATGTAAGTTTTAGCACTGTGATATCTTGTAGGAATAGTTAAAGTTAGTAAAGATTAATTAGGTATTTTCTTTGAAATCAGACCTGTCCTACTATATTGTTTTAAGTTTCTGTGTGATCTCTGAACTCTTAGATATCTCTGTGGTGTAGTAGTTTTGCCTTGTGTTTTAGTTATTTATTATTAAATATTTTTAAAACCTTCTACCTGTGGTTGGTTTGTGTACAGACAAGCTCTAGAGTACATTGCATATTTATAGAGGTTATTGTAATAGACTACTCTAAAGTAAGCCTTGGCTGTTAGTCATACTACCATTGGATAATAATATTGCACAGTAATAATTGGACACCCTTTTAATGGCCTTTTAGTAGCTGATATTATTAGTTGGGTGGTGGCAGTATATAGTCTGGGTAAAGAGCCACAGCTGGAGAATCTGTGTCAGCCTTTCCCAGGAGTGTCTGTGAAGTTGTATAAATACTTATCTCAAAGTGTGTGTGTGTGTGTTTTGTGTCAGCTACTTGGGCATGGACACGAAGCATTGGTTGGACATAGAGGGTACTGGAGGTTTTAGCTTGCCCAGCTAGGCTGAGACCTGGACCCTATAGCTGTGCCAGTGGAGAATCTTATTGGAGACCTGGTAAGCAAGGGAGCAACCAGCCCCAGACTGACTGTGATATCTGTGTGCACTTAAGGGAAATTGTACTTCACTGTGTGTATTAGTTATCCTTTTCTCTCCTATGAGATGACATCCCTGGTGTTAGTGTTGAGGATTGAGGCTCCTTGATTGCTGGGTCAGGGCACGGTCATCACAAATATATAAAAAGTTCAGAGCTTGTGATCGATCTTACCTCACTAAAATGCACATTACTCTTGCAAAACAAGGCAGAACTGCAGTCCTTCTATTTGCACATAAGCATTACCCCCATTCCAACTGCCTACCCAGAGAATCTGTTTTGAGTCTACTGTGTCTAAAATAACAAAAATAAAAGGCCATGGTTACATGATTGTATTTCTTTCACATCACATTGCCAAGAAATTGCATGTGATATTACTTCAGTTTACCCACACACACTGTACTCATGCAAGAATACAGTTTATTTCAACACTAACACATTGACAAACAGTCCTATTTATCTTGACTACCCCTATGAAATTATATTAGGTTAGAAAAACATATCATCCTTAAACGGCTCCCTAGAACACACTTCAGACCTAGTATCTCTTTGACTCCTGCCAGGATATTAAATAAAAAAAATATATATATAATAATCATAATAATAACAACAATAATAATAATAGTAAAGAAAGTCATCAACATCCCCCAAATCACACAGACCACTAGTATCTGGTTGAACATGGCAGACAGTGTATTACAGTATTAAAAAAAAAACACAACAGTTCCCCCCACAGAAACTGCATTGCCAGTATCTGGTCAACCTTGCCAGCATAGTATAAAAAAAGAAAGTCATCAACAGCCCTCAAAGCACACAGACCACTAGCATCTGGTTGACCATGCCAGTGTATTCCAAAAAAAAAAAATAAAATAAAGTTCCCAAAACATACAGCATCCCTAGTATCTAGTCAACCCTGCCTGGATAGGTTATTAAAAAAAAGTCATCAACAGCCCCCATAACACACACACTACCTAACTTTCCCTACTACTAGTATCTGATTGACCATGCCAAGATTGTTAGAAAATCACAAACTGTCCCCAAAACAGCCAGCTCACTGCAGATTTTATCTTCTTCTAGGATCTGGCTGACCCTGCCAAACTCCAGGACTAGGATGTTAGAAACAAACAACAAAGGTTTAACCAGTCCACCTTTTCATTTTAAACAGTATCTGGTCAATCCTGCCAAAAACAATAAATAATTAAATACATACATTATTTGGTTGACCCTGCCACGAAAAAAAAACATACAGAAAATATCTGGTTGACTCTGCCAGGAAAAACAATCAGGCCACCATAAAACCATCCCTAATCAATCCTAATCTACATCCACAGATCAAATGAATACTTCTTTACTGAATATTCCTGTCTCATACAGTTGTGCATTTTGTTCTATCTGCACTTTGTGATTGTAATGTAGCCTAAAATTCCATTACTGGTTCTGTAAGTACTGCCTTGTATTATGCAATGCCTAGATTTAATAATGTACTCATGTACTGCACTGTACATACTTGTGTGTGAGCGTATAAGTACTCAATTACCAAATCTTTTGTCTATGTTTTATAACTCTTGTAAAGCTTTTATATTACATTTATCAATCTTGTTAAATTTCAAACTTTTCTCTGTATTAATTGTGGAACTTTCTTTCCCTGGGCCTCCACTGAAAATAGGTTTCTGACCTAGTAGACTTTCCCAGTCAACAAATGTCAATAAAGAAATAAAATAAATAAATAAATTAAATTAAAATGCAATATGTAGTATCTGGTTGGCCCTGACAGGAAAAAAAATGCAATATGTATATCTGGTTAGCCCTGCTAAACAAACAAAAAAAAAACATTCAGAAGAACCCATTTTTTTCCCACTTACCTGAAAAGAAACTAACTGCCTCTCACTGTGGATTAGTTTTCAATAAGCAGTAATAAAATTCACACATGCCTCAGAAGAAGACTCCACTGCTGCTCTCTCACTTTCACTCATTGCTTTACCCAATGCAAAGAGCAGGAAGAGAGCAAGAGAACAATAGGACTAATCAGCAGCCACGTCACGTACATTGATACTGAGTCCAATTGGACTTGAATCCCTGCAGTCTCTCTAGTTAATCTGGACTCTTAGGTGTGTTTTTTTTTTTTTTTGTTAAAGCAGAACTGGAGCACACGAGTGCTGCTCTGAGTTCCGTGAATACTGCTACACTAAATTAGAGAGGTATTACTAGCCACCTGGCTGTGCCCCCTTATGATCTGCACCCTAAGCGAATGCCGAACTCACCTTAATGGTGGCGATGGCCCTTCCTCTAATCAAGGTACAGAGTTTGAGGCTGAGGAAATTTATTAACCTACATAGCTCTCAACTGTCTAAATTTTCACAGAATGTCCATATTTTGCCTCATATTTTTGGTCTGTTCCTCATACAATATGTGGCTTTCTGGTAAATTACTGAGGATTGAAGTTTCTAAATAATGGCATACATTTGAATTTCAGAATTCATATTGTTCAAAAAATGCATGCTAACACAAATCCTGTTATTCTAGGAACTTTCTAAGTTTATAACAGCAATACTTAAAATATGTCCCTATTTTTGGCCTTTTGCCCCACATTATTTTAGGCTTTGTCCATAATGATGCACAAAGGGTGTTCTTAAAGAAGAACACATTTCCTTAAAGGATCTGGCTCTGATTTTACTTTAAGCTTTTCACATTTAAAACATGAAAACGTTTAAAAGGCAAGGCTGCACCTCCTTAATGTTTGCACTGGGGTAGACCACACTCTCTGCCCCCACATTAGTATGCTTATAGATCAGGATGCTCTGTGTAGTCAAGACTCTCAGGTCCTGGCCAATGTCCTTAAAAAGTAAAAACAGACAGTTAACACTAAGGAATTCTAGTATAATCACAATCCTGCATCCATTTGCCTCTTTAGAGCTAACTAAGCCCAGATGTAAAAGAGACCTCCTCACTGCCTGAGAAAAGTTCTTTAATGTCTCAGTGTTTTGTCCCATTCTATTTGGCTAGGTTTCTTTAGAAGATGGCTATATCACTCCTGATGTAGCAGTTATGACTGTTGTCTGAGGTTCCTTAAATAAGAATATTCTCTGAGTTTGTCACAGGGAGGAGAATCATCATCTAACATAGCGACACAGGTTTAAAAAAAAACAGATCTCCGTTGCTATTTTTTTTTTTTGTCCTGTCTCGCTAACACATAACTGCATATAAAAAGCAAAATAACTTTTTTTTTTTTTTTAGTTCTGTAGTTATATTAAATGGGTTAACATGAGAGAGACAAAATAAAAAATAAATCTCGGAGATCTCCGTTGCTTATTTTAAACTGTCTCGCTATGTTAAACCCATAAAGCAAAACAAGCAAAAAAGAGGGACCAAACCACCAACAATTGGTTCGTGTACGCCACACCCCCACACCCAGGCGTATATTATTACATTATACAATGCCTGTGCTTTTCCGTTAGTAGAAAATATGTCGCGCCATGTTAAAAGATCTCCGTTGTTTTTTTTAGCTGTCTCATGTTAAACATGTCATTATAGTATAAATAATAACTGGTCTCTGGTGTGGAATTACACGTACCCACGGGCTGTGGTTTACTTCGCCCGACCAACCACCACAGCCAACCCAAGTAACAGCGCATACCCATGCGCCTATATGGGTTTAGTAACCCATGGGAGTTAGACCCACTCAGTCATTATTAGATATATTTTACATTTTGTAGTTCCGCTCCAGAAAGTGCCCTGAGAAGCCAGTCTATATCTTTTGAATTTGTGGACATGCTGGATCCACTACAAACTTCTGAACTCAGACTCTCCACATGGGTATTGTTAATTTCCCTATGTTACTTTTATGCTGTAATCCAATTCAAATGTGTCAATAGTATGACTTTCTAAATGGGTAGTAAAAAAGATAAAAATACAAAATAAAAAAAAAAATCATGCCACTTAATGACTTAGAATTACATTTGGCTTTTGGAAAAGTGTGCATTTTGATTCATATCACTTCCCTGGTGGACTGTCAAGTGCTTAGTGCAGTAAGATGTATTTGATATTTTGTGATTTGCATTACTGCCTCATGATAGATATACCTTTTCTACATGCTATGCAATTCTGTGGATGGTTGACAGAATGACCAGATATATTTCATGTTATAAAGGACCAAGAAATGGGTGTCTGATAGCTATTTTGGATATACCGAATACATTTATAGACAATGGTCTGTTAGAGGATATTGCTAAAAAATGCAGCCTATTGTTACTGGTCCTATGACTACAGTCACTAATAGTGACACCGTGACACTGTGTTACTTTAAATTAGGTCATTTTAGGATCACTACTCATTAGCTATGATGCACAAATGACTGGAATGGAGTCAATTATCTACATTTGTACTGAGTTTTTCAGAAAGCACTGCTTTCTCAAACATCACTTCTGCTTCAATTTCAAAGAATTGTGTTGGATTTCATATTGTTGTCAAAGAATCTCTGGAATTCCATTCTTTATCCTTTACCTTATTTGGCTACATCTTTTCCTCTTTCACTATGCCATACAGATTTTGCTGCCTTTATTCCTCTTACTTCTTTTTATTTCATACCCTCTATGTACCTAATTCTTAGGTGTATACTAGGCTAACAACTGCTAGGGCCCTTAAAAGGTTAGCTGTGAAACACAAATGTGACCCACAAATCTGATTTATATTTGATTTATGGGGGTGATTTACTGGCTGCCTCTGTTCATCAGAGACACAGGACTCAGGCCAGGGATGAATTTCCAATTACCCATCTATTGGTCCATGTTGCACTTAAATATGGATTCTCTGAGAAACATACCTGTCTATCCAATGTGTCCTATTTATGTTGCAAGCAAAATTTAGATATTTTAATCTAGTAGTTTTGATGCTGTTTGTTTTGCAGGTGTGCAAACAATTCATGAAAAAGGGTCCAGGGAAGCCTTGCATGCTAGGCAAAGATTATCTCTCAGAAGTCTGTATAATACCAAGTAAACAGACAGGGCTTTGGGTTGATCAGTGTAGGACACTGTGTTTACTGCTTGCACTCTTTTTGTAAGGATTGCAGATGTTCATTTGTTGCATGTGTCTAGCAAGGTACATACTGAAGGGAGCACTATACTCTGTGATGGGCCTGATCAGGGCTGAGTACAGTGGTATGATGACCTTTCTGGACCTAGATGCCATGCCTTTGCTTATAAGTTGAGCAACACAGAAAGATTTTCTTACTGCCTTGCTCACGTGTTGGTTGAGGCCTAGGTTACTATTTACAAGAGTTACCAGAATCCTGACTAGTGAATCAACTTTTAAGGGTATTTTATTGATGATGTAATTATCCAGCAGACTTTCCAAAAGATACTATAATGCATTTATTGGTACTGAGTTTTAAGCCATGGCTTTGGCACCAATTGTTTGTCTGTATTAGACCTTCCTGAAGGGTACTCTCATCTTTGGGGGTTTCAATGACTACTTCCAGTTTGTGTTCATCTACAGATTTGGTTAGCCAGAGACCTTTGACATTGGCTTTGACATCTGAGAAGTAGAAGCCAAAGAGGTGGGGGACTCCACTAGTGACCAGCTTCATTGTAGAGGTGACTTCACTGATTTTAACATTCTGGATCCTATCAGTGAGCCAGCTACCTATCCAGTGTGTTGTAAAGGGCTTTATACCTAGTTCTGTAAATTTGTTGACAATGTCCTGGTAGGGTATTGTATCATATGCCTTAACCAGATCTAGATAGGCAGCATGCACAGTTTTCTCCTCATTCATTGCCTTAGCAACCTTTTTAAAGAAGCCATGCATATTCAATAAACATGACCTTCTTTTAACAAAGCAAAACTCCAATGGATCCAGCGTCTAGAGGTCTCTTATATTCTCACTGATAATTTCCCTGATCATTGTTCCTATTACTTTGCAAATAAGACTAGTCAGACTAATGGGTCTGCAGTTTCCAGAATCTGTTGAAGGTCCTCCCTTATAAAGGGAGATGACCATCACTGTCCTCCATTCATGAGGCACAACATCTGTTTTAGGACTATAGTTAAATAATAACTTGAGGGGTCCTGATAAGCCATATTTTAGACTATTCAGGGGGCATCATGGGACGTTATTGGGGCAGATTGAGGCCATGTTCTTCACTTTATTGAGAACAGTCACTAGATGCTTCCAATTTACAGTTGGAGAGTTTATGTTTGAGGGTTTTATTGGGGAGATAACTAGGGATGAGAGGGGGTAAAGTTGAAAGCAAATTTGTCCACTAATAGGTTTGCTATATTGCCAGGCTTGGTGAATGTGGCACTATTAACCACAAATAGAGCACAATGCTATGTGTTGCCCTTGAGGGTTTTGTCATAGCTGTAGAAGGCCTTATTTTTTTTCTCACCTGGGAGGATATCTTAACCTCAGAGTTGGCTTTGCTTAACCTAATTAGCCCTCTTAGTTACCTATTTACTTTGATGAGAGAGTTTTTATCCTTTTGGGAATTACTCTTCCTGATTTTTTTCCATCATTTTTTCATTTTGTTTTATATGCCGTTTAATTTGGGACGCCACCTGGGTGGCTTGCTTCTGAGACATGTTCTGAGCTTGCTTCTGGTATGTGCAGCAGTGTCTATGCAACCATTGACATGATTATACAAGGTTTCTCAGAGCAATTCCACATAGGCTGGAGTGTTCTCTGGGTTTAGAGGGGCATTGAATTTTGACAAACTATCACTTAATACAAGATAATATGCCTTGAAATAGTTTCCAACTTTTACTGTTTTTAATGGGATTATGGAGTTTATCTTTATTTCGTAGGAAACAGCTTTATGGTAAGACCTTACCAGGGAGGACAAGATGGGGGGATGTAGCATTCTCCAATATTTATGAGCATGAGGTCTAGTATGTTGGAGTGTCTAGTCAATGTATTCACTATGTGGTCAAGGATGTTTATATTTACAAAGTCAAGGAATCTCTTTGCCTGTAGATTTGAGGGCTTGTAGGATTCGCAATCTATAGACGAGTAATAAAAGTCTGCTATGAGTGTGTCCAGTAGGTCCAAGAATGGATTGTGTGCTTCTTGACCTATATAGCTGGCTAGGATATGGTACAGGATTCTGTCTATGGTGAGCTGCATGTTGAGGAATCATTCTGATGAAGTTTTATGACTGAATAAAATGAAAGCAGTAAATTTATTAATAGACCATTGATCTTATTTGTAATAACGTTAAATTATTTACAAGCTGTAGTTGGAGTTTCTGCAGACAGGTGGTGTTGAATTTTACTAGTTTGATTTTATCCCTTAAGAATGACACCAGAAAGATAGCTAGTTTGTTGAAATCAATCATTTTTTCCTCATGTTATGGCATCATCCTCAGTGATGTTAATATGGTGCTCAGTGCCAGACTCATACCAGGCTGAGACACATAGTGTGAAAGCTCCATAATGTCTCTTTTCATATAGTCCAGAGAGGTACACCTCAGGTAATTTACACAAACATGGATTATGATGGAATCATACTGGTACCTGTGGCATAATGACTTGAGTGTGTGTGAGGTTTGGTGGATTCTTGTTCAAGATAAACAAACAACAGTCATCTTCTCCTTGTTCAGCCTGGTTAGAGGGGCATCGGTATATCTTACGATGGAGTCCTGGGAAGTGTTTGTTTGCCTTAGGGATTTAATGTTTGGGGTTCCACTGATAGTAACAGTACATGTGGTGTGAGGTGTTTTTTTTTCTGAGTGCCTTTGGGCTTGCTGAGGCATAGCTTTGATAGTGTGTGGTCTAGTTGATCTTTGTATTTCAGGAAGATTGTTTTTAAGTTCCTCAGCGTATGTCTGCTTATGTGTGTATTGTATGCTATAGGAGGTGGGTTTAGTGTGTGTGCTTTCAACAATCTAATGTGGACTTGTATGCAAGAGTTTAGCCTTCAGTATCATTGTGTAAGTACCTCTCAAATACTGTGTCTGCTTCTTTAAGGATTAAGTGATTGTCATTAAATGTGAGACAATTGCTACATTGTCTAAAGATGCCCATATCCACCAAGCTGGCTACAGAGAAGTTAAGAAATTGCACATCCATAATGTCCAGTCCTTTGATTAGTCAGTTACAAGGTGGTGGTGTATCAGGGTTAGAAGACTATTAAGGGTGCTTTGTTTGTACAGACTAATAAGGGTGCTTTACTGGGGCAGATTAAGCCAAACTGTAATAAATTATGTTAACGTTAATATTGATACAATATTGAATTCTACAAAGTTAGTAGGTATTGCCACTCAAGGCCCAACTAGCTACTCTCTGCTTGTTTTCGCACAAGGTATTTGTACTATATTGGTACTTTACAGGTTTCACATTTTATGCATTGTTCTACAGAGAAAAATTGCTTTCTAGGTGTTTGCTACTGTACAGGACACTGCTAACCCATGCAAACATGTAATATTTATAGCAGCACAGATTACTAAATAATGAGCTCTCTGGTCAATAAAATGACAACACTATGAGTCCATTTATATATTTCCCGACTTAGACAGACCAGCTAAACACCTCCTGCCACAAGATGAATAAACTCAGTCCTCCTAATGTAAAAACACAGTAGAAGAGATCCGCAAGTGCAATGCTAACAAAAACCACTTAAACTAGCTGGAAATCCCTTACTGAAGGTAATTTCAAGTCAGTAACAGTGAGAGGAAGAGCATTTTTTTTTTTTACAAAAAATTCAGTTTAATGCAGCCATGAAAGGAAACAAAGGTGATCCCAGAAAATAAACTGTGTGGTTTAACAAAGTACTTGATTATCCCTGGATGGCATTAAATACAAGTAAAACACTTCTGGAATGCAAGGTAAGACTACAAGCTTTGCTGATCACCAAGAAAATGAGCAGGATACAGTATGTAGTATAGGAGGTTTACTCAAGAGCAATACTGGTTTGCTGGGTGAGCATTTGGTATCATGGATCTGGGACTACTTTGGAAGCTTGAAGTTTTAAAACTTTGAACTTCATATGGTCACGACCATAAGATCGGAGATTTGAAACTTCAAATGATTTAAATGGATATCGCCGTACAGCGTGGAATGGGAAATTTACTACTCTCTTCACTGTAGTGTGATTTCAGAGTTGGTATATTTAATTAGCAGGGGGTGTGGGGTGCAGGAGGGCTTGCCCCTTGCATAAATGTAAAAAAAAAAATTCATTTTTTTTATTGAAGTTTCGAACTTTCAAAACTTTGATGTTATGGTCTCGACCATATGAAGTCCAAAGTTTTGAAAGTTTGAGCTTCCAAAGTAGATCCCATGGATCTATGGAAAACAATGGGGGGGGGGGCAGTACATAAATAGCTTATATGACAGTCAGTAAGGGGTGGAGTCCAGAGACACAGCCTTATAATAAAACAACAGCAGAATGGTGGGAAGGTTGGGAAATTTTTCAACAAAAATGCAGGCTAGCTAAGAGGCTATCAATGAAATAAAGGCAATATCACAGCTCTTTCAGAAACTTTAGTTTAATGTGTTAGAGGGGATGGGACAGCCAGCAAATGCAAGCAGGTAAATGATAAGCTGAATATAAAAGTACTGAAGCACAAATGGGACAGTTCTCCCACTATTGAACTTCTACTACAGTTTAAGGCAACAGAGTATGCAGAAATTTACCCCTAAAATGACCTTCAGCCAGACTGGTCATCTTCGTGTCTCTTATGTCATTCTTATCCTAGCCTAGCTCTGTGGAACAGAGGAAGGAATCCAAACTAAAACCCAGATGACTGGGATTTCACTAGTGTTTCCTAATACAGGAGTAACATGGCAGGTAGTGGTGTAAGTGAAGGGTTGTGGCCCTGTCTCCTCTCCTGGGAGAGGGGGTTTTATATATTTGGGAGCACATGGGAGGTGCTATCTTCCTGATGGAGACTGGGAAGTTCACTGGTCATGTTTTGGCATTTGGGGCATGGGTTTCTGGTGAGAAGACCACTTGCAGGAGTGAGATGTCCATCACTGCCATCCAATTGCACACCAATCCACTAAAGTCACTGGCTATCTGCTTAGGAATGGGAAAGACTACAGATGAAAGCCTCAAACAAGCCCTGATAGCTATCTAAACAATGGTTCTTTCTGACTGACTCTTTTCCAAGTAGTGGGTAATGAGAGGAGAGAGCTAATGACTGACAGAAAGTGGGTGCAAAGAGTATAAAAAAAATCATTCTCATTCTAATATATGATTACTTTCACTTTTTTGACATATTTCCACATTTCTTATCTTGTCATAAATGCCTACCACCCTTCCATATTATTTCCTCAGTGTATACAAGGGACATTCATCTGCATCTCATCAAATACTTCTGCCTTCCTTTAACTTCCCAGCAATGATTATATGGTTGCCAACCACAATTAACCATTGTTTGTTCATAGGTTTACAGATGTATGCTAGTCTACCGACAACTGGGACCTTTATTAGCCTAGCCAAGCATCCCAATTGTATCTCAAAAGTGTATGTGCCTTAGCCTTATTTTATGGGCATTTGTAAGTAAGGATAAGATTTACAGACTGCCTCTGTCTTTCAGAGACATATGTACTTGACATGTAGTGCAAGTTTGTTCCACTGGTGAGGTGATATGTCAGGACATGATTCTATCATATGTAGAGATGTAGCTATTCAAATGCTGGTAATGCAATAAAGACAGAGCAGTTTCTGCCAAACCAGCCCCTAAACCTTTGCATCAGATCAGCTACCCACTTCTTCCTACCCTAGCTATGCCATATGCCGACATGTCTTATTTATTTGTTGATGAAGTTTTAGTGCCTTTAACTTAGTATTTAAGAACTGTTTGCCATATGAAGGAATAGAAAGTCACAGATGATCAGATCTCTGGTGGCTAAGACCCAGAGTATACAGAGAGGGTTGCCAGAGTGTCCTGATAACTAAGAGTTTTGAGACCACTTATCTTTTTAATTAGGAACCTCTAAGTATCTCAAGTTAAGTGATATACTTTGATAAATGCATGCTAAAAGGGAAGTGATATATTTAGACAAATGCATGATAAAAGGGGCATTCTTTCTTTTCTTTATTTTTTAAACAAGAAACACTTTTATTGAATTATCACTTATGACATAGGCAAGCATACATTTATGTAAATGAAAACAAACCATATTGACACTTGTTTAGTTGCAGACATTATACATCACATATAACCTTCTATTTAGTCATTGTCAATCACACATTACATACCCATGCAATTCTTGCCTTCCAGTTCTTCCTCATGAAGCATTGTTCTTAGGTTCATAGGTTCATAGGTTGGTGCTATGCTATCGGCCCTAGGGCCTATACAAGCCTAGCCATAACAATTCCCTGGCTATTTCTTCCCACACTATTTACTTCCCTGGACCCCTGTCTAGCAGGGTGATTGACATGATCCCTGGGGTGAATTTTCTTTCTCCCATCCAGTTCTACATGTATCGCTTCCACAATTCCTATTTTTTCTATACAATTTGCTCCTACCCTTTCCACTTCTTTCATTTCTGTTACTTTATTCACTATTTCAATAATGTTGGTTTAGACTTTGATTTTCATGCTGTAGTAATTGTTTTTTTTTTTTTTGGTATCCACCACAATTAAACTTCAAGGTCTTACTATATCTAGGCAATTCAGATTCTGTTTCACAGCTCAAAAATAATTTCTGTAGTTTCACCAGTTTGCTCACCCAGAATTTCTGATATAGTAGTCTACAGGGAACTTTTAAAGTCTCAAAAGATACAATGTAAACTCAGAACTGAAACAAAAAGCAGTTCACGGACTCCACTTGCAGCAAACGAGGTTAAGAAACAAACCCAGAAGGATGAATTGTCACATAAAATCCTTTATTTACTGAAAATAAAAAATCAGATTAGCGCTTTCATTTAAACCATATGTTAAATTTCATTAGACAGTTAGTAATTTTGAAATCACTTCCTATATAAGCTACCTGTAACACTGATTGGTGAATCAACTCATGAATGTTAATAAAGTGTAAACATTTCATCTGCAGTTGTGCCTGTTCTTGTTCTGTGAGAGTCCCTGTATTCTGCAATATTTAAACCATTTTCAGCCTCTCTAAATAATTCATATTACTTCTTAACCATATGTCTTTTTCTTAAATTTCTATCCTATTTTTAAACCCCCCTTTAATTTTATCCCACTCCCTAGATATATTTTCTGAAGAAATGTCTATTTTACCTAATAACTCCCATAACATTTCCACTACACATTCCTTAAATTCCTCTCTATTTAACACATTGGTGGGGAAGTGCCAATGTCTCATTTTATATCATTACCCTTCATTTTTATATTAGATATTATTAGAGCATGATCTGAAATAGTTATCGGATGCATGTCAAAGCTTTCAATTAAATGCACATGTTCCTATGAAATATAATTTCTGTCTAGTCTAGCCCAGTTTTTTTACCTTGGGGAATAACATGTAAATTCTATCAGAGCTCTTACTACCAAATGCACATCTTCCATACCAAATATTTTTATAAAATTCTCTAAAAATATGCCTTCTTTTGTTATATTTTCCCTTCTAGGCCCCCAGATACATTCTCACTATTGCAAATCAAATTCTAGTCCCCACCTACAAGAAATATTCCCTGCTGAAAGCTGATTAGTTCTCCCAGAATTTTCTTAAGCTCCATTGTAACAGTTTGAGGGAGAATATATATACATGCCAGCATAATTTTCCTCCCTTGCCAGTAGCCCCTTACTACTACAAATTTACCATTATTATATTTTCCCCGTCTTCTAAAACTATTGGAGCTTCTCTAGCAATTAATATAATTACTCTCCTTTTCCTTTGTCCCAGATATTCTGCTGAATAACCATCCTGAAATACTTTCTTTATCAAATTCACATTTACAGTTCTTTCCAAATATGTCTCCTGTAGCATAACCATTTGCACTCTGCATTTCATAATATAGTTCACTACTCTTTCTTTTTTTATACATTTGTGAGACCATTCCTGTTCAAAGATAATATGGCAAGTGTTGCCATTATGATAAGAAATTATTATTCCCACCTCTTATGTGTAACAGCTTTTTTAATGTCTAGTTTTCATCTTTTGTGCTACATGTATATACTAATATCTGACAGGTTGACTGTTTATACAGTTTTTCTTGTCATATTCATTTTACAAAACTTTTTGTTTTAATGAAAACACTCAAACAAACTAAAACAATCCCCAGAGCACCCCCATATCCTATTAGTATAATGCAAACACACAAAACTATGTATGTCTTCAAATAATGAAGTTTAACCCTCCTGTTAGGAACAATTGTCCTAGATGACAGCTACTCCAATAGGGTTTAATTATTCTGTATTGTACAGCCTGTGCTTCTACTTTCAGTATGTACTGTCTGTTTTTGTCTTATCTTTACTCCTCACCCAGATGTAGAAAATGTTAATGCTTTCAGAAAACATTATCTTTCAGCCATTAAAAGAAAATAATATTGTTCCCTTATCACCTTGTTTCCTTAGAAAAATGAGAAACAGATACACAGTTGCCTTCAGCTGCAAGCTTGTCATATTGCACTGTAAACATTTATTTGCTAAAGGAAAACTTTTCATTACATTCAGTGTTGTTACATTTACTTGCTACCACTTAAAACTTGTTAGATCAAGCCAAGGGTCTTAATTCAGTCATCCCCTATGCAAAAATAAGAAAAAAAGCATATTAGTTTTATTTACATCATGCCCTGTATACTTTTGCAAGGCATCCTTCACCTCAACAACCCAAGATTACAACCTATTTTCTTAAATATGCTTTTGTCCTCTCTTTCTTCTGTTTCTACATTGCAGTGTCTGCATGTCTTAAAACTAAAAAAGAAGAAAGAAGGAAAAAACTACACCTATTTATATCAGTATCCCCATAACACACAGAAATAACTGAAAATGCTTTACTGTATAACATGCAGTATATATCATGTTTTATAAAAATACTGATAAGAACAATAATTGTTTTACTTACAGTTGCATATTCTCTTATTCTGCTCCTCTCCTTAATATTCTTCCAAACATTAGTGACATGCTTTGGATTCCTCTACAAGTTTAACAAAGTCAAGAAAGTCCAATATTTCCAGGAATTCTTGTTCCACCATATTTCACAATTGCAATTGATGTTTTGTAATCCTGCATTTATTTATTAATTTCCAATTTGCTGGTTTTCTTTCTGTTGATCTCCATCTCCCAGTTCCAGTCTCATTTCCAATGTACCCCTGGTTCTACTAGTCAAGTTCTGTGCTTTTCTCTGTCTCTCAAGCATTTTCATTTGGAACATTGGAAAGGGTTTCATTGGCATAGTCTCTGCATGAGATTTATCATAAGAAGAATAAGAAACAGAGTCCCACTCTGAAAGCTCATGTTTTGTTGGATATACTTTTGTATTTCCTCCTTAGTATTCTCTACATCAAAAGATTAATTTGACCCTCCAGGAAAAAAAACAGTTCTGAAGGTAGCTGGATATACCTATCTCTTGACATTCTCTGATTGCTGGAAAAAAATGACTCCTCTAGTGTAGAGTGAGTAATCATTTCTCACAAATACTCCACTGTCTCCAACTTTTAGTACTTTGTCCTTTTACCACCATTTTGTCAGAATTAGCTCTTTCTGCTAGTAGAATTACATCTTTTATATTAGAGGTCTTGGCTGCTTTCTCATGACAAGGTTTGAAATATACACACAGTGTGCCCTTTCAGTTAACATCTCATGTTGTGGACTACCAGTCTAATTGCTTATTTGTGCTTTAATAAAATTAATACAGTCAGTTCCTTCCAGTTCATCTGGTACAGCAGAAAATCTCAGGTTTTCCCTACATGCTTTGTCCTGTAGTTCTACCATTTTTTTAAACATCTCTTCTTGAGTAGTCTCATACTCAACCAGCCTTTTCCTCTTTTCATTCTCTGATGTTTGCAGTTTTATCAGCTCATATGAATACCTCTTTAATGCTTCCTTCATTTTTTCCAGCCTTTTGTTATTTGAGTTGATATACTTCTTCAGTGTTTTATTTAACTTATTTTTCCTCTAGATTAGTGGAAGTCATATCTTGCACCAAAGCTGGAGATTGAACTGCTTTTCGCTGAACTGTTATAGAATTTTTCTCAGCCAGTATTTTTTCCTCACCTTTTGTGGTTGATTTTCTTTCAGGTTCTCTAAATGTATTATTTGCTGGCATGCAGGCAGTATGCTTACTAGCCAGTAACTGAAATGTATCCAGAAATACAAATTCACTTGCTTTCTTTTCTGAGTTTCTGTTCTCACACTGAAAGAGCTGAAATTAACCTGTTTCTCAGTGTGCAGCCATCCTGAAAGACCCAAAAGGGGATTATTTTCAATAGTGGGCCTGATGAGATAAATAGATGACTTTGAAGATCAAATGAGTTATATAGAAGGCTTTCTTTACTATTGAGGAGATATGATGGTCAGTAATCTCATTGTTAGGTTGTCGATGGTGCATTAAAATAGTTTGCTTACCAAAAAATAACCATGTGCATTTTTATACATTTAATTTGAGGCTTTTGTCTTTGAACCAGCTGCTAACAGGGTCTAATCCATGTTGCAATTAAGACTCAGTGGAAGACCAAATTAACAACTTTTAATTTACAGTCACCTGCAAACTTAAATGTCCATAGGACAGGAGTGTTGGCCTGAAGGTTTAAGAAATAGATGTCACATATGAGATAGCCTAACACTGAGCTCTGTGGTACATCCCTGGTAACTTTTTTACTTTCTAAAGTGGTACCTGTGACTCTAACTAATTGTGTTCAGTCAGACAAACAGTTAGCTATCTAGTCTCAACAGCATGATTTACATTCAAATTTATACATGTGTCAATAATGCCTTCATGGAGAAAAACATCAACTGCCTTTGCCAGGTTCAAATAGGCTGTATGTATTATATAACCACTATCCACTGGCTCAGTGATTGTTTCAAAGAAAATAATAAGGTTAAAGAAGCAAGACCTTCCTTTGAAAAAGCCAACTGGATGAGGGTCCAGAGTTAACAGATTTTCAATATCTAGACTAATGAGGTCTGAGAAAGTACTACTCTTGTACAATGGTATTACAATGCCAGTTTTCCAGGCTTCAAGAATATAACCAATGGAGAGGCTTACATTAAAGAGGTTAAGTAAGTATTTGGAACTGAAAACCTGTCATGTTATCTAGAGAACTTGTTCCAGAGTAATAAGATGGTTTTGCTGTAACTGTAGAATATGTGGCATAGCTACAGGTGTTAGTAGATTACATTTTGCACTAAATTTGTCATCTAGGATGTTAATTGTAAATATTGTTGTGTGTTAATTTGTAACATCAAAGATGAGCACTATGTTAACTGCCCTGAAGGGCCATTTTAAGCTTAGCCAATAACCCAAGGTCAGAATCAAACCCTGTATCTGGTGTTTATGAGAAGAAACAATCATTATGCCAAACATACCCCTACTATAATATAGTTAGAAAAATATTTGTAGTTATATTTGGTTGGAGTGGCTATTTTAAGTTCATATCATTGACTAAATTCTTTCTCCAGTTATATAATTCACATATATGGGTATTTCACCATGAGGACTGCTTTTAAACATGTCCCTTATCAGTGTAACTATTTAAAGGAGGATTACAACAGACTTTATTTAGATCATCAAGTATCTGAAGCCACTGATGCAACTAAAATTAAAACTTGAAGAATGCTACAACACATATATACAACTTTTTACCACTTGTAAAATAACCCAGCATCCATCTACCTGTCCAGCACTAAAAACATTCTTCACCACTATGTTCCCAGTCAGTTATTGTGATCCAGTGACCAAAAACTCCTGTCTGTCTACACACCTAGCAAATCTGCTGGAAATTGTCTGTACTTGTATAAGGTTGCTAAGGCCTAGAACTCCTCACCTGTATCCATTAGGTATATACCATCCCTCCCATCTTTCAAAACCATTCTGAAAGACTTCCTAGCTAAAATGTGTCTCTGTTCTTGCTCATATCCAGGATACACTATGTCCTTAAATGTGATCAAGTACCTTTTCATTCCTTATACCTCCTTACTCTCCCGTCTTCACTTACTTCCTTACTGCTATCTAATTCTCTTCCCTGACTTTCTCTCTAAGTATACAATAAGCCTCTTTTTTCCCTTCACTTCATATTGCAATTCCTATTTGTATTAGACTAGCTTACCTTTAATTTCTCTACAAACTGTCTAAAATTTGTCTAGATATTCAGTGATTGTCACGTACCTTGTAGCAATTCTTAACCAATATTTTATATCATGTTTAATTTGTTATAATTATCTAAACTGCAGATGTTTTTTGTTTTATTTTGGAAGATTGTAAAATTATTGTTTTTAAAATGTTTTGTAATAATTTGGAACGTTTCTCCTCTGGCCTCCACTGAAAATGGACTTCTACCCAGTTGGGCTTTCCAGCTAATCAAATGTCAGCAAATAAATAAATAAACAAATAAATAAATAAAGGAAAAGAACACTAATTTGTGGTCTGAATTAACAATGGAAGTTGGTCCGTATGAAGGTGTGTAAGAAGTAGATGTATCTGTGAGAATAAGATTGAGGGTATTAGGGACTCTAGTAAGATTTAAGGAAATTAGCATTTAAAATATCGAGGAAACATTTGGTATGCTAACCACTGGCAATATACGTCATCCAGTTTACTTATAGATAGTTGAAGTTCCCCCCAGTAAAAATATGTTGAGATTAATGAAGATTTCAGCTAAAGTGTTAAGAAAGCTATTGTGCTCAGAAGGAGTCTTTGAGGGATATCTGTAACTAGCTATGAAGTGGTAAGTAATCTCACTTATGGTGATTTGTACATTTGGGAGTTGAAATTTGGTTCACAGGTTCATAGGTGTGTACAAGGCTAATGGCTCTGGAGCCTTTACAAGCCTAGCCCATGGTGCTAGCTGAATCCGTCATTAGATGAAGATATCCTTGACAAATAGTGATATTCCTCCACGATTGCAAGTAGGTCTCAAGATGTGATAGACATTAAACTCAAAAACTGAAGGAGTGTTTTCACTGTTTTGAAACTATAATTCTGTAACTACACCTATATCAGTGTACTCAAGCTGGAAGAAAACCTTGAGTGAGACATTTTTTTGGAATAGTAATGCTTATTTATTAACCAGGTAAGCCCACTGGACACACAGTCTCTTTGCAGAGTGACCTAGGAACAATATCTGGTTAAATGTCTTGCACAAGGCCATACAGTGGCCACTTTTATGTGTTCCAAATTAGACCTTACTAGACTGAAATGCCCAGCAGATTGACTGTGCCCAAAAATGCACTAAGGGGCAGTAAAAGCTTTAATCAGAATATGATAGCCTTGGTAAGAGAGCTGTTGATCATCACTGATAAAACAAAAAGGCTTGCCAGTCATCTAGTCCCAGCTGATATATAGTGACCAATTATTATAGGTTCATAGTTTCATAGGAGGTTACTAGGCTAGCAGCCCTACAGCCTTTACTAGCCTATCTGTGTTAATCTCAAGTAACCCCATCTGCTCTTTTTGGGTAGTTTGCAGAATGAATTTATGAACAGAGTGGGTCTGTGATCAACACCAGCTATCCCTGTCCATGAGGGACATGAATTTGCAATCTACCATCCAATTATCTAGGTTGTGTTTGAATAGGGTCAGTGAAGAGCTTTGTTTTATGTGAATAGGAAGTCTATTCCAGAGAATCGTCAGTCACAGGGAGACATATCTGTCTCTCCAGCATGTTCTGTTAATGTCACAAGCTAGGTTAAGATCTCTAGAGCAGTGACTCTTGTGCCACTTGTCTTGCAGATGTGCAGTATTTCCATTATGGCAAGGTTGGAGATTGTCCTATACGCTAGGCACAAATCACCTCTCAGCAGTCTATAAGATACAGAATAAAGTGACAAGGCTTTCAGCCTATCCACATAGGTCATGGTTTGGATTCCCTGTATATTCTTAGTGAGAAACATCTGAGGTCCAGGGGCGGCCCGTGCTATTGGACTCCCGGACTGCAGCCCCCTCAGCTGTAAAGTAAAGAAATAAAGAAAATAAAAGAAAAAGAATAAAAGAAAAAGAAAAGATAAAAAAATTAAAAAATCGCGGACTTTCGCGCATGCGCACTAATCTGGACTGCTGTTGAGACAGTCAGGAGCACATGCAGACTGTCTCAGCAGCAGTCCAGACTGGGAAACATGAAGAACAGAGCTCCCAGAAGTCTATGCAGTTTTAAACTGCATAGACTGTCGCTGGGAACAGATCGGACCCGGACTGCAACGTCGGCAGGCTGGAGTCTCGTCGGAGATCTTGCGGTGGATCTGCTCCAGGAGTCTCGTCGGGGATCTCACGGGGATGTGCTCGAATGCGCCAGCCTAGCTATATGGATTGTAGACAGCTATGAAGGGAACTACTATGGAAGGTAAGCGGGACGAAGGGTAAGGGTGTGTGTGTGTGTGTGTGTGTGTGTGTGTGTGTGTGTGTGTGTGTGTGTGTGATTTCAGTTTTTCTAAGCCTCAAAGCTCTATAAAATAAAATGTTCTCCTTCCAGTTGGCGGCATTATTACATTGTCCAACAATACTTGTTTCAGCTCCTTAAACAGTTGTGTTGGTCTTATTAGTTGTTGCAGGTGAAAAATATAATGGACACTCCTTTATTAAAGAGTTTCTTTTCCAAGTAACTTGAGGATGGGACTGGAACTGAGAAGAACACTAAGTAACATGAGGTGTATACAGAAGAGAATATGGTAAAACTCCTCACTGGGGTCCACTTTTAAGATGGTTACTCTGTCAGGGCTAACATATTCCATTCTTAGTGCATAATGAAAGGACAGGGAGATGACAATGTGAAGCACAGGGCTCACACTGCAAAATGGTCTAATGAAAAAACAGGGAGCTGATAATGTGAAGCACAGGGGCTCACACTGCAAAATGGTCTAATGAAAGGACAGGGAGATGACAATGTGAAGCACAGGGCTCACACTGCAAAATGGTCTAATGAAAGGACAGGGAGATGACAATGTGAAGCACAGGGCTCACACTGCAAAATGGTCTAATTAAAGGACATGGAGATGACAATGTGAAGCCCAGGGCTCACACTGCAAAATGGTCTAATTAAAGGACATGGAGATGACAATGTGAAGCACAGGGCTCACACTACAAAATGGTCTAATGAAAGGACAGGGAGATGACAATGTGAAGCCCAGGGCTCACACTACAAAATGGTCTAATGAAAGGACCGGGAGATGACAATGTGAAGCACAGGGCTCACACTACAAAGGACATGGAGATGACAATGTGAAGCCCAGGGCTCACACTGCAAAATGGTCTAATGAAAGGACAGGGAGATGACAATGTGAAGCACAGGGCTCACACTGCAAAATGGTCTAATGAAAGGACAGGGAGATGACAATGTGAAGCACAGGGCTCACACTGCAAAATGGTCTAATGAAAGGACAGGGAGATGACAATGTGAAGCACAGGGCTCACACTGCAAAATGGTCTAATTAAAGGACATGGAGATGACAATGTGAAGCACAGGGCTCACACTGCAAAATGGTCGAATGAAAGGACAGGGAGATGATAATGTGAAGCACAGGGCTCACACTGCAAAATGGTCTAATTAAAGGACATGGAGATGACAATGTGAAGCACAGGGCTCACACTGCAAAATGGTCTAATTAAAGGACATGGAGATGACAATGTGAAGCACAGGGCTTACACTACAAAATGGTCTAATTAAAGGACATGGAGATGACAATGTGAAGCATAGGGCTCAGACTAAAAAATGGTCTAATGAAAGGACAGGGAGATGACAATGTGAAGCACAGGGCTCACACTGCAAAATGGTCTAATGAAAGGACAGGGAGATGACAATGTGAAGCACAGGGCTCACACTACAAAATGGTCTAATGAAAGGACAGGGAGATGACAATGTGAAGCACAGGGCTCACACTACAAAATGGTCTAATGAAAGGACAGGGAGATGATAATGTGAAGCACAGGGCTCACACTACAAAATGGTTGCAGGTGTTTCCCTGCATCTTGTTTGTGTATACTTGTTAGAGGAGGAAAAACAACATGAAGCTATGAGAATAAAATGATGATTTCTGACTAAACAGTGTGATGTGTGTGTGTGTGTGTAAATGCCCCAGTTGTTATATACTGGTGGCTAGAACAAACACACGGTGGTGTGGTAGGGAATACCTCAGGCTTGAACCCTGTACCTTGTATGCAGGTGTTAAGGACCTGAATTCCCTACCCACCACCATTTGTAAAATAAAATGCAGCTTTTTGCCTCATATTTGATCTGATCTGTTCCTCATAATATATGTGGTTTCTAAATGCTGCAATGATTGATATTTGATGGTGCAGTGGTAGCATTGTCACCTCACAGCTGCAGGTTTTCAGGTTTGGTTCTTGGCTGGGGTGCCTTCTGTGTTGGGTCTGCATCTTCTCCCTGTGTTTGCGTGGGTTTGCTTTTGTGTCCTCCCATGTTACAAAGACATGTCTGCATTATTTCTTCCTGGGCCTCTGCTGAAAATTGTTTTTTTGTTCCAAGTCAGACTGTCCTGATTAAGAAATGTTAAATAAAATTGACAGGCATTTGAATTTCAGACTTCAGGTTTCTGAATGTCTAATTTTGCACATATTTGATGGTGCAGTGTTGTTGCCTCACAGCTATAGCTTTTCTGGTTTGATTCTTGGCTGGGGTGCCTTCTGTGTGGAGTCTGCATCTCATCTCTGTGTTTGTGTGGATTTGCTCTGGTGTCCTGCCATTTTGCAAAGACATGTGTCTGCAGTATTTCTCCCTGGGTCTCTGCTGAAAATTGTTTTTGTTCCGTCAGAAGTAAAATTGACAGGCATTTGAATTTCAGACTTCATATTTTTCAGAAAATGCATAGTAACACAACCTTTTATTCTAGCAATTTTCTAAGTTTATAAGATAAATATTTGAAATTTGTCCTTATTTTTGGGACTGTATTACCCCATTATTGGCTTTGTCCAGGTTTTTTGTGATAAGGTTGACAGCTATGGCAAGAACTGAATTCACTGAATATGTTTGATGGCTGTATTCCCTCATTACTGGGTCTGTCCAGGTGTTTTTTGCTAAGAGGTTGACAGCTATGGTGAGAACTGAATTCATTAAATGATAGCCGTTTAAGTTTCAGTCTTCCGCTCTTTCACAAAGCAGCTGATCTGGCTTAGTGGTATGTTGCTCTGACTGTTTTGAACAGGGACATTGGTAGTAAAATGTATGGTGGTAACACAGCATTTTTCTTTCACAAAGCAGCTGATTTGGCATAGTGGTATGTTGCTCTGACTCTTTTGCACAGGGACCTTGGCAGTAAAATTTATGGTGGTAACACAGCATTTTATTCTAGCAACTTTCCAAGATTATACAAGCAATGTTTAATGTGTCCCTGGTTTTTGGGCTTTTGACCCCCAATAAATTTGGCTTTTTCCAGATTTCTTGTGTTGCGAAGTTTAGATGCAGTTGAATATTGAGTAGATTTTAGAAGGAGCTGAGAGCTGCAGGGGAAGAGAAGTTTAGTGCTGCTTATGCTAAGTCCACTTGCATTGTTAATAGCACAATAGGCTGTGTACTTGCTTTTGATGCAGAAGGTTGTTGGTTCTACTCCCACAAGGGGTGAATTTTGCCATACTGAAAAAGTTAAGATAGTAACTATGAGCTTGTTTATCGGTTTGCTATCCATTTCCTATTGCAATATTACTAGCTTATCATTTTTAATGTAATATAGGCAATTTATTCCTCAGGGGCACAGACACTTTATTTTTCGATGAAACCATGAAAGCAGCAACCTCTTCATTAGTTACAGATTTGTTTAATGTGGAATTATTTAGATGACTTTTTACTTCTTCAGACATTGTGCATATTTACTGATAATGGTGGACTGTAGAATTGTGCATATTTACTGATAATGGTGGACTGTAGAAGTTTGAGTAGACTTTTATGATGGAAATGTTCTGAACTGGGTAGTTTTGTCATTATGGGTGCATGCATTTTGTTTCATTGTTTACTGGAAAGATGTTCTGAATTGGGCAGTTCTGCCACTGGTAAAATGTATTTTCTTTGAATGTGGGTTTCAATGCTGTTTCAATGAATGTGAGTTTCAAGGGCAGAAAAGTTTTAATGCTAAGTTTGTTTAGCGGATGTCTTAGTGTTTGTGTTGAAAAATGCAAAACAAAACTTTCACATGAAGTCCAAATCATCATAGAAGTAAATCAGTATGCACATTAGTGTTTATGGTAAATGGAGTGAAATAGCCAAGTAATGGATCATTGGAATGGCTGCAGGGGGAGGCTCCATTCAACCATGATTTTGTGAGGGGGGGAAGGGCGGCAAACTTAAAGACAGCCCCAGCTGAACTATACCTCCCAACTGTCCAGATTTTCAAAGAATGAATAGATTATCGCTTCTTATTTTTGGCTTGTTCCTCATAAAATTTGTGGTTTTCTGGCAAATCATTTAGGAATTAAGTCACTAAATAATGACACACTGAGTTTTAGACTTCATAACCTTCAGAAAAATACATGCTAAAGTAAGACCTGTTGTTCTATCAACTGTCTCAGTTTATACAAGAGCAATTTTTAGTACTGTTTATATGTTCCCCCAATATATTTGGCCTTGTCCAGATTTATTACATTAACAGGTTGAGAGGTACATGCAAATAAATTGCTTTATAGAATTAGGCATAGCCAAACCTCTCAACTGTCCCTGATTTTGGCTCAAAATGTTGCTCTTCCTCCTAATAATCCCTCCGCAAAATAGCAATTTTGGAAGAAAACATGGAGGGTTTACACTTAAGAAATAACTGTAATAATCAGAGTTATAAATTACTTTTATTTCAGAAATGCATGTAGATTATTTTATTTTGTCAGCTGCTCAAGTTAGCAGTACTAATATTAAAGTGTCCCTTCTTTGACAGGTTCCCAGCTGTATTGTGTGGCTATTTTATATTTGTACATTACATTTGTGGTCCATTTTTCATAAAATTGTCTTTTTTTTTTTGGCAAAATTGTTTTTTTTTGGCAAATTAGTGACAATTCATTAAAGACTGAAGTTAGAAAATAATGACAGACATTTGAGTTTCAGATTTCATACCCTTCAGAAAATTCATACTAATGCAAGACCTATTCTAATATCTTTCTAAGTTTATAAGAGCAATATTTAAAAATTGTCCTTATTTTTGGGCCTTTGTCCCACTTCTTTGTATGGCTTTGTCCAGATTTCTTGCTCTGAGGTTGAGAGGTATGACAAATGTGTCAGGGCCATCACAGTCAGCCAGAGACATTTCAAATTGTGACATACTTCTTGCACCCCATTCCCCCATGTAGTGACTCTGGATGTGTTGAAGCAAGGCAAGGAGTAGTTATGCAGTGTAAATGTGCAGAGTATCCCCCCCATCCAAGGTAGACACAAGTACTAAAGTAGCTTTTCATCTGTCCTTGATTTTTGCAGAATGGTCTGGTTTCTGTCATATTTTTTGTTCTGTTGATTTATGCTTATTACTCAAAGTGCCTGTTGCTCTGTGTTTAAGTAGCAATACATTAATGACCATCAGGTAAGCTTAGCTGAGATTGTAAGATGCAAGTAAGCTTTAATAAGCATACTTTTAAAGAATTGCCAACATTGAAAGCCCTTCTGTTGTTGCCATGTAGAAAATACTTAACTAGATAATGTATAAGCCTTGGGTATTGAAATGCATATGACAGTATTTGTAATAAAGGACAGATTACATTATTTTAAGAAGCTCATTACACTTGGAGACTTCCAGTCATCTCTGCAGGCTTTACCCGTAAACTAAACAGAATGTCAATCGTGTGGTCCATAACCTGTACAGTAATCCTTTTAAGCAATGTATCTTGAGCTTATTTCTTGTTTGCTTTTCATTTTTTACTTTGATCATGTTTTTCCCATGAAACAAGTAGATAGTTGTCAGGCAGCAGATCTTTTTTTGGATAACAAACATTTTTACAAGTGGGGGCATCAGACATTTCTACTTTCAGCATGTTACTTGGTACTTTAATAAAGCTGAATATAAATTATAATTAGAACTGCAGAGCAAGAAGTGGTTTGAGTTGAGTGCTACTTGATTTTGACTGGCATTCCATTAATGTATTTAAAAAGTAATTTATTTTTTTCATGCCTCACAACCTTTTTGTCCATCTAGATATTAAGTAAGCTGTCATGCAGCCAATGCATTGAAATAGTTTTATTCTTCTACACTTCATTTTGTCTTGATTGGACTCTCATAATGACGGTTTGGCACCCAGGGCAGTGTATTTAGTTAGTTTTTGTGGTTTTGAGCATAGCTCCTCCCCTTTCTGGTTGGCCACACCCCTTCCCATTGACCCCCACCCATTCAGCTGTCTCCTGCAGCCCCCCTTTGATTTGAAGTCACCAGCCGCCACTGCTGAGGTCTCTCGAGTTGCTGCAGGTGTCTGGTGAGGTATATGCAAAATGGTGCATTATACTCTATTTGTGGTCTGATGAGGGTTGAGTACAGTGAAATTAAAACATCTCTTGACCTGGATGCTATGCCCTTGCTTATGAGGTGTCCTGTGTAGAAGGTTTTCCTTACCACTGTGGAAATCTGGTGTTCAAAGTTCAGATTGCTATCAACCTGTGTTCCCAAGTCTCACACCACTGGGTTGGAATTCAGGGAGATGTTGTCAATATTGTAACTTGCAGGGAATTTCATTTAGCCAAAGGAATAATAATGTATTTTTTTGCATTTAGTTTTAGATCATGGCTTTGGCACCAATCATTTGCTTGTGTTAGCCCTTCTTGTAATATGTTGACATTATTGGGGGACTCAATAATTGCACCCAATTTGCAATCATCAGCAAACTTAGTGAGCCAAAGGTTGTCTACTTTGCCCTTGACTTCTGAGAAATAGATGCCAAACAGTAAGAGGCCCAGCACAGACCCATGTAGTACTCTACTGGTGACTGGTCTACTGGTGGAGGTAGAGTCACCAATTTTGACAGAGTGCACTCTGTCAGTGAGCCAATTAGCTACCCATCTAATAATGTAAGGGTTAATCCCTATCTGAGAGAGTTTCTCAATGATGCCAGAGTGAGTTGTGTCAAAAGCTTTGACAAGGTCAAGATAGGCTGTGCGCACTGTCTTACCTTTTTCCCTGGCCTAGGTGACATTCTCAAAGAATTTTACCAGGTTTAATAAGCATGATCTACCCATAATGAAGATAAACTAGGTTGGGTCCAGTGTTTGGAGATTATCCATATCCTTGTTGATAAGGTCCATGATAATCCTTTCCATGGCCTTCCAGATGAGGCCTCTAGGTCTTGTTCTAGATTGCTTAGTAAACAACCTGGAATATTAGTAAACAACCTTAGCTATTATCTGGTCCTATTGAGGCCATGTTTGTGGCCTTGGTGAGCACAGAGATGTCTCAATCTCTATAGATACCAGGCAGACGAATGGTGTCAGGTATGCTTTGGGATACTGTAGGCGAGGATAGGGGGTGAAGTTTCCACTGAATCTGTCAGGCAGCAGGTTGGCAAAATCTTCCAGTAAAGTATGAGTGATCCCATCTACAGCTGGTTCAGCATATAGGTGGACATTCCATTTTACCCAGCTTTACCCCTCTCCCCTCAACGGACCATTCACAATACTGGAGGAATGCCAGGTACCCAGCATTACTGCAGCACAGGTTAAAGCTGCACTGTCCAAGGCCAAGAGTACAGCTTCCATGGGACCCAACAATATTCCTGGATGTGTTCTACATGATGCAAAGTGAACTGGCACCACATCTGTATACCCTGTTCAATCACAGCCTCACCTCAGGCTTTGTCCCTACCGAATGGAGCACTGCTACAGTCATCCCTCTCCATAAAGGTGGAGCAACTACAGACCCTGGGAATTATTGCCCCATTAGCCTGATGAGTCTAATATGTAAGGCTATGGAGCACATCATCATGGACCTATTTAACAAAGACATAGAGAATCTCCAAACTCTAGATCCCATGCAATTTGGTTTTGTGAAAGGTAGATCATGCCTGCTCAACCTGGTTGACTTCTTTGAGTCAGTCACCAGAGCTGTGGATGAGGGCAAGGCAATTCATACAGCCTACCTTGATCTGGCCAATGCCTTTGATACCATTCCTCACTTAGGCATTATTGATAAACTCACCAAACTATGCATCAAGCTGTATATATCACTAGGTGGGTTGAAAATTGGCTCAAGATAGAACCAACAGTGTGAAAGTAGCAGACTCCAAGTCAGACTGCCGACCAGTCATGAGTAGAGTCCCACAGAGTTCGGTCCTGGTTCCTCTCCTGTTTGACATCTACTTCTCAGACATTTAGACCAACACAGAGGGACTCTGGCTGACCAAGTTCACAGACAACTGCAAGCTGGAAGTCATTATTAACTCCCCAAGTGATGTAGAAATCCCACAGAAAGGCCTCACTGAGACCAATGTCTGGTGTAGAAACCATGGTCTTAAGCTTAATGCCAAAAAGTGTATTGTCATCCCCTTTGGGAAAAACACTGTTCCCACTAATTACCACATTGATGGGAGCCCACTGAACCTTGAAGGCATTATAAGAGATCTGGGAACACAGGTTGACAGCAACCACTCCTTCAACCACCACATTGCCACTATGGTCAGAAGGTCCTTCTATGTGGCACATCTCATTACCAAGGGTTTTGCATCCAGGAAGAAAGAGGTCATCATCTCTCTCTACTCTTCCCTCATTAAGCCAATCATCGAATATAATGCCCTATTTGGCATGTACCTCACTAGACACATACAACAGCTGGAAAGGCCACAAAAGTACCTTACAAAGAAGATCCTAGGCATTAAACACATGTCGTATATGGGCAGACTCAAAAAACTCTAGCAATTCTCTGTCTCATATCATGTACTAAGAGGCAATCCCTGCTTGACTTACAAAGCCATGTCTGACCCAGCTCTGTTAGAAATGCTACATCTAAAGAAATCCCAATCCCTCCCCACCACACATTCCAGAGACCTCAACCTCATTACCACAATCAGCAGAACATGCTGGAGGGACAGGTTCATAACCCAGAGACTGCCCATGCTCTGGAATAGACTTCCCATACATGTCAAGCAGAGCACCTCACTGGCCCTCTTCAAGAAATATCTTGATGATTGAATGGGAAATGGAAACTTCACCCCGGGGATCACTCCAGTGGCTTTGCTTGATAGAGGCACTGGGAACTAATGATGGGCGGCATGATGCCAGGGCACTTCTATGGATTAGGCTTGTAAACGCTCCAGGGCCATTAGCCTAGTACACAGCTATGAGCCTATGAACCTTTAGACTTTGGATGTAGTTAAAAAATGTCTTATGATTATCCTTGGCTAGGGATGTGATTTTAGTTTTGTAATTTACTTTAGAAGACTTTACAAGATTTCTGATTTTCATGCTTAGACTTAGGATGGAACTTTTCCTCTGTATAGGGATATCTCTCTTTTTTTTGGACAACAGTTTCTTCCTGATGTTATATAATCCATTTATACTTGAAGTCCACCATGGTGGCTTGTTTTTATGGAAAGACCTGGTTTTGATCTGGTCAGGTACAGCAGAGTTTATGCAGTCTCTTAAGTGTTTGTACAGGGCATTTGAGTACACTTCTGCATAGTAATCATTGATGTCTGTGATTGTGGGTGGTATGAAACTATTTATGCCATAGCTTATTAGACTGTAGTTAGCTTTGGTAAAGTTTTGTGTAATTTTTTCCCTGTGAGTGTGTCGGTTCCAGCAGCTACTTCAAACAAGACTGATTTGTGGTCTGATCTAACCAGGGAGGGCATTATGCATGGGGGAAGTACAGTGACTCCCCCATGTTGGTGAGTACCATGTCCAGAACATGAGATCCCCTAGACAGGATGCAGACCATCTGTTCCAGAACATTTGAGTCCAGGGGCCTCTGGGCAAATATGTTTTTGTTCATGTATGTCCCCCAGTCTATGGAATGATAGTTGAATTCTCCCATGACTAAGGTGTTGGGCTGTATGGCGAAGGATTCCAGTAAATCGAGGTGGGAGGTGTGCTTATCCTGGTTCATAGTGGGGGATCCATAGCTAGCAATGATGTTGTATGGTACTTGCCCAATAGTTAATTGGACATGGAGTAGTTTGACAGAGTCATGCTGTTTGAACAGTCTCTAAGTGTATTTGGTTTTAATAAAGATGGATACACCTTCACCTTTGGTTCCTCCATGCTCATTTTGAGGTTTGAACCTGTGGAAGGCATTGTAGCCTTGCACAGCCAGCGTGCTCTCAGCTGCTTTGAACCATGTCTTGGTAACTGCAGTGACATCAACATCATCCATGGTGAGGAGTGTTTCCAAGAAATGCAGTTTCATGTTTAAACTCCTAGCATTAAATTGGATGACCCTGAGTTTGTCTTGATTAGATTTTGTTATGTTTTAAAATTTGTTGTTTTGACATTGTCTGTAAAAGGCACTATGAGGGGAGGTAAGGGCCATTGCCAGTATCCAAAATCCTAGATGGGACAGGTTCAGACCATCTCTAGCAAAGCAACGAAGTCTGTCTACCATATCCTCCCAGGCTGACAGATACTGGATACCCCTGGACTGATACCAGAAGCTGAGCCAATAGTTGAAGTCAATCATTTTTTGTTTATATTGTGGCATCATCCTAGATGAGGTTAGGATACTGCTTAGGGATAGGGACATACCTGTCTGAAGCACATAATCAGAGAGTTCCATCACGTCTCTCTTCATATAGTCAGAAGAGGTATGTCTCAAGTCATTCACTCCGACATGCACTATGACAGAGTCATAATGGTACTTGATGAGAGACTTGAGTGCATGCATGATTTGTCAGATCCTGGCACCTAATAGGAAGCTGACTGTGACCTTTTCCTTGTCCAGCCTGTTGAGGAGGACATCTGTTTTGTCTCACTATGGAGTCACCTATGACCAAGATATTTGATGTGTTTTGCCTTAGGGGCTTATTTGCTGAGACACAGGTGTGTATGTTTATATGTGTCGTGATTTCTTTTTGCTTAGTGGTGATTCTGAGTGGTGTGCATTTGTTAGGTCTCTATTCTTTTAGTAGGCTTTTAGTGAGTATCCCTGCATATGTGGGTTTATTTGTTGTGCCTTATTTTGTGTTAGAGGTGAGGTCTGTGTGAAAGGTGATTCATTTGTGCTGACAACCTGTTTGATGTCTGGTTTGTTTTTATTTGACAGAATTGACCCCAATTCCACAAGGTATTTGCATTTCTCACATATGTATGGTGTTAGTTTGCTTTAGGAGTAAATGGTTATCAGTATACATGAAACCATTGCTACCTGGCCTCAAGATGCCCATATCAATCAAGGTGGCAGGAGAAATTATGTGAAATTGCCAGTCCATTGTGGCAGGACTTTTCTGAATGTGGTATTTGGGAAGGAGTGGGCTAGCTGGACTTAGTTATAAACAGCAAAAATGAAGCAGTAATTCAATTAAATACAGTTAACAAAGTACAGTGCTGGCTTAATGCATTGGATTTCAGTGAAGATTCATTTCAGACCTCTGGTTAAAGTTGCCAAATGTTGAGTAGCAGCTCTGGTAAACTGAGCACAAACCCATGCAAATGAAAAGTTTATATACAGGCAAATTTAAACAGTTTTAACAGTTACCAATGGGAAAGCCCCAGACTGAGCCTTTCTCCAGCAATCCCCAACTCAGATGAGTCCTGAGCTATACACTTCTGCCTCAAGGGTGCAGGGAGGCCCTCTTTATGCAAGATGGCTGGTTTACATGCACAGTGATACCAAACAGTCTAGATTCAGCAGGTCTGAATATAGCCTATACTATATAAGGCAGTGAAACACAATTTCAAAGTGCAGAGTACAAAACAGTCACAAACAGCAAAAATTAAGCAATAATTACATTAAAGACAGTTAACAAAGCACAGTTCTGGTTTAAAATATACTTATTTTTCATTTTCTTCAGTGGATGCCTTGGATGGATTTCAGTGCAGATGCACTCCAGACCTCTGGATAAAGTTGCCAAAAGTTGAGAGGCTCCGGTAAACTGACAGCAAACCCATAAAAATGCAAGGCTTATATACAGGCACATTTAAAAGTTTTAACACAACTATCAATGGGAAAGTCAAAAACTGAGCTTTTCTCCAGCAATCCCCAACTCAGATGGGTCCTGAGCTACACGCTTCTGCCACAGAGGTGCATGGAGACTCTGTTTATTTATTAATTAATTAATTTATTTATTTGACATTTGTTATCCAGGATAGTCCATCTGAGCAAAACCTCTTTTTTAGTGGAGGCCTGGGAGAAAAACTCTGCAGTACAAGTAAGCAAGAAAAGTTTACAAAAAATTTAAGTTGAATACAATATAAAATAAAACAGTTAAGCAAATGTAGATAAATCTCCACAGTACAATATAGTAACAGGCATTATAACATTGAAGAAAAATCATAGCAAAGAAATATACAATAAAACATTTGAATGAACTTACATAATACATTGGGTTATCTTCAGAGGGTTATTATAGCAATAACCCACACCTGGGTGTGGGTAATGCTGGATTTACCCATGGTTGGTGTGGTTTGGTCACGAGGGCAAAGCTCGAGTGGCCAAACAAAGACAATCGTGGGTAAATCCAGCATTACCCACACCCAGAAGTGGTTATTGCTATATCTAATGACATTATTTAAGAAAAAAAATAATTATTTTTCTTAAATAATGGCATTGTATAATGCCACCTTGCTGCCCTTCTGCAGCTGTCTGGTATTCTGCGACAGTTCTGATGTACTGCGCATGCGTATACTTATGCAGTACATCAGAGCTGTGGGCAAAAGCAAAGGAGAAAGCAAGATCTCCGTTGCTTTTTACAACCTGTCTCACTATGTTAAATGAGCTTAACATAGCGAGACAGCTTTTAAAAAAGCAACGGAGAATCTTCGTTGCTTTTTTTAAAGCTGTCTCGCTATGTTAAACTCATTTATCATAACGAGGTAGTTTTGAAAAAAGCAACGGAGAAAGTAAGATCTCCGTTACTTTTTAAAGTGTCTCGCTATGTTAAATGGGTTTAACATAGTGAGACAGCTTTAAAAAAGCAACAGAGATTCTCTGTTGCTTTTTTTAAAGCTGTCTCGCTATGTTAAACTCGTTTAACATAGTGAGACAGGTTGTAAAAAGCAACGGAGATCTTGTGTTCTCCGTTGCTGTAAAAAAAAAAAAAAGGAGTTATACTAATGGAAAAAGTCCAGGCGACTGGACCTTTTTCGTTACTATAACTCTGATTTAAAACGTGCACGCTGACCAATCAGTGTGCACGTTTTGGAATATTAAGGGGGGTCATTGTATAATGTACAATAGAGAGAAGTTAAGTGAGCTATGGTTGTAGGGAAGGGAGGAATAGAGAGGATAGTGGTAGAGAAAGGGGTGGATTCATGTGGGATTATTACAGAGGTAAATCCATGTACTATTAAGGTACCTTTTGAGAGTTTTCTTGAATTTGGGGAGTGGGAAATGTTTCTAAGGGTCATAGGGAGCTGTTAATGTAAGGTGGCTGGTTTAAGAACACAGTGATATCAAACAGTCTAGATTCGATAGGTCTGAATCTAGCCTATGTTATGTACGGCAAGGAAACACAATTTCTAGATGAGAAGGAGTAAGGAAGAGTCACTTAAAGATCAAAATGAGAGTGTTTAGTAGTATACTATTAGATGAACTGCAGTGGCACCACCCTCTGTACAAACTGATAGCTTTCTGAGAAGCTGTGAACAGTGGGAGACTATGGACAGCATTTCCTATAGAGGATTTTAAAATGGAGAGGTTTGTTTATATGCAAGTACTGGGAACCGCTTTTGCATGATGCACAAATGTGAGGGTTTTATACCAGCAGGATGAAATACATTTATAAAGTTAAACCCTCAGGCCAATCTGATAAAAGCACAGTAAGCTATCAACCAGTAGTACTGCTCCCACCAAAGTGCAAAATAATTATTTTAATGTAAAACAAATTGGTTTTGAGCTCAAGTGCAGTAACAAATGTTTTACAACAGAAGTAAGAATTTCTGCAATATCGGGAATCCTTGGAAATAAGTTCACTAACCTTGAGAAATGTTCACAACACACAAAAACTTTGCAAAACTTAGAAACACGTTGGCAAACTCAGGAGAACTTTGGCAAACTCAGAACAGCTTTTGCAGTATCGGAGGAGGTTAGAAAATATCAGAATACTTTTAAAACAACCTAAGAGCAGTACAGCAACAAAACAGAAGGAGTTTCTTTAACAAGTATAGACTGAAAACACTGATAACTTCAACCAAAGCAATAAATGTAACACAGACGTGTTAAATATCAGTGCAAAAAATGTGCTTTGTAGGTCCAGATGGTTTTAAAAGCAATCCAAGTCTTATAGTCACAAATGTACAAGCTAGTCATAAGGAAGCTCTGAATAAAAGAGTCAATTATCTAGTCTCTGAATCTGACTATTATTCTGGGTAATGGCAAAAGACTTCTCAAAAACAGTGTTTCCTCTCCTGGTCACATGCATAATGAACTTAATCATATCCTTCTGCATTTCTGTTTGGATAGAGATCCTAAGGTCATTCACCTCTCATTGGCCACTATCAGTTTATAACATTATTTTGTCAGGATGGAGGGCTCTATATGACATTGTTATCTCCTGGATTCTAGTTCTAGAAAAACAGCTAACAGTCACAATATTTTTATCTATTTTGGTGAGTGCGGTGTCCATATGCTTGGTAATAGTCACTTTGTTCAAAATCATTATTGTTTGTAGATGCAATCTCAGTTGTCCTTAAGGGCTTGAAGTATGGACCCTAATGACTCTTAGAGGTATGTGTACTGGATATGGGTTTGCAGGGTGAAAGTGGGTGTGTTGCTATGTGAGCTAATGGATGAGGTTTCAAGTCCTTTGCATGGGAGTCTTAAACAGTGTTCTCTTAACAATCTCGGTGTAGGTGGATTTGGTAGAGGTGTTTTATTGCTTTGTGCTGTGCGAGCTTGCATATTTTTGTGTAAGTATGTGTGTATATACTGCACTTTTGAATATGTTTTGAGGTGAGAAGGTTGTCTCCATGTTTAGTAAATACTTAGTTCTCTCACATATTGAATAATCACCAACAAAGAGTTTTCAGTAGGCATGAGACAGTTGGTACACATCTCAAAATCCCTAGTGCTATTAAGCTGGCAACAGAAGGGGCAAAAGCTGACTGAAATTCCATAATGAAGAACTGGTATGAGGAAACAAAATCTCTTAATAACTTAAATCTTGGCATAAGAAAGAATGTGATAGTATAGGGTTAAGCTAAAGCTATTTAAAGTCTTACAGAGTTGCCTCTACTAACTGTCTCTAAGCTTGAAATGTTTAGCTTTTCAAGAAACTTCTAGAGATTGCTAGGCATTCAATCATCTATTAATCCCAAATTCTACTTCTCCACAGAGCTGACCTGGTCTTGAACCAGGATCCATTGCTTAGACTACAGATTGACATACCCATATGTGAGAGTTATTTCAAAAACTCATGATAACTTCTGTAGCCTCAGAGAAGCTAACTATTTGAACTGCTGCTATATGCAAATTGCTATACAAAGTCCAACAATGTGGAGACTGAATGACCAAAAAGCTGAACTTCATTATATTAAGTCTGAGACTAACATTTTCTAGAATATTTCCTTTACTCCAAGGTATAAATATGTCAGATTAGACATACATAAATTAAAGAGGTGTGATGGGCTTGTTCTTGACATCCAGGGCGATGGAGATTTCTCCCCCATCAAAAAACAAGATTATAGGAGAAAAGTGATGTTCAATCTATACTCTACCATTGTGTTTTCAGGCCTATTTTCTGTGGCATTTTGGAACTCAGCATTGTGAGTCCCAACATTTCAATAGGGAACCCTCATAAGATGCTAAATATTCTTTCATTTTTTGCTTATAGCTGCAGTTCTGCAGAGGAGCAACAAGAACTTTTAGGTCAACAATAAGGCTTCTTGCCCTACTGCCCAGTACACCAGTGCATCAGACATCCCAGACCTTCTATTTTTTGTAGTTAATTGAATCGGGTCATTAACCCAAATCTACTTTTTTGAAAGTATGTGTGCTAGAAAGCTAGGTTATTTTTAAGTGTATTTGTTTTCTCCTACTTGATTGTCATGAGCTTGAGACCCTGCAGTTCCCACTACTTACTCTCCCATATTACTGTCCCTTCAAATATCTAGATGACTCATATTTAGCCTTTTCCTGCAGCTGATCTGTGTCCGTCTGTGTGCGTCTCATATCACTGATAACAAAAAACAAATATATTGTTACATATGGTTGGCTAATAGCTCACTCATCTACTGGCCTAACATGGATGTGAGGGCTAAAGATGTACCCTGCGATTTACGAAGCCCTTTATAGCGTGCAGGCTTCATTTAAGAGCTATTTTTTGGCAATATGGCTGACGTGCAATCCAGGAACAAGCACTCAGGATGTGCATGTGAGCTCTTACACTAATCCTGCACTGACAGAGCTTCTGTATGCAAATTACCCTCATTTGCAGGTGAAAAGTATGCAAATCAGGATAATCTGCAATCTAGGAAGCTGACAGTTCTCCGTGCAGGACGAGTGCAGTGTGCAGAAATGTACTCGGTTAGTAACCGAGTACATTTCTGCAATCTACAAAATGGAGCTATGACAGCTCCAAATAAAGGCTGCATATCATTGAGGAAGCATGCCAATGGCCAAGTAGAAGGCCATTGGCATTGCAAACTGTTTAAAAAAGAAAAGTAAACAACTTTTATTTTTTTCGCTGATCTCGCCTGTTTAAGCATAGGCAGCGGCAAGCAAATGGGACCGGGGCGAAAATAATAAAATAAACCTAAAATAAGCAGTCTAACTAAAATCAGTATTCTGCCATGCAAGTCAATGGCAGGCAGAAGACAACCTGGCCAGTGAGTAATGGTTGCTAAGGGCTCAGTGTGTGACATGTATCTATGCATTAGCAGGCAATCCTATGCAAATGAGGGAAAGGTTAGTGAATCCCAGATTTTCCCAGGGTGTGAGGCAGGTCCCAAGAGTGTAAGAGTATAAATAGCTGGGTGCAAGACTAGGATATAGATGACATCATGGGGGGGGGTGTCAGGCATACTGTAAGTGGATTGGAGCCCTGTGGAACAGCTAAGCTAGGGGTGTGTCTAAACTTGCCTAGCACTCTTTACAAAGTGTAAGCAGGTGTGCGCGCTGCACACCGGGTTTTACAGGAAGAAAAAAGAAGTTAAACTAGGAGATAGCAGCTCTGTGTACATATGAGCACTCTGTTTGTGCGGCGTGCACACAGGCTCAAACAGGGAGGCAAAGGAAAGGGAAAACAGCAGTAGGAAGGTAATCAAGGAGAACTAGCTTAGCTGACAGGTGAAATGTATCAGAATCAGCCAATTACACAGGCAGCAGACCAGCCCAGCCCAACACACCACTATAAAATATGCAAACACCTTCCCACCTTGGTTTTCCCCAAAACTCTGCACCATCAGTGTATACAGATGGGGAAATTTTACAAAATGAAAGCAAGAGAAAAAAATGTTAGGGGCTGCTTTTGCTATCATAAACCAGCATGTGCAAGAGGTGGAGGGTGGTGAGGATATGAATGCTGCTGAGCAACCCACAGTGAGTAGACAGAGAAGTGTGTACAGACCCAGGGTAACCTACCAAGGGCTACATAAGCTGGAGATAGAGGAGCGCTATAGGGTGGACAGGGACCTCCTACAGCAAACTGTTGAGCAGTGCTGGCCACGCCTCACACACAGAACTAACAGAGGGGAACCCATCCCAGTAAGGTATGTGTAGGCCTAAGAATACTAGCTACAGGTACCTTCTAAAGGCCAACTGGGAATATGATGGGGATTTCACAGGCATCAGCATCCAGGGTACTCCACCAGTTCCTGGATGCCATGTCAGCACATGTTGGTGAGCATGTATATTTCCCCATCACCCGTGAGTCATTGGCCAGCAATATGCGTCTCTTCCACCAAATAACAGAACACCCTGAGGTAGTGGATTCAATAGACTGCACGCACATATGCATTAAAGCACCACCAGGTGAGCGGGGTAGGGTCTACATCAACCGCAAGGGCTTCCCCTCCATCAACTGCCAGGTCATGTGCAATGCCCAGGGTATAATAATGAATGTGTGTTCTGGCTGCCCTGGAAGCTACCACCATTCCCACATCTGACATCTGATGCAGCTGTACCATACATTTTCCAATGGGGACATCCCACACGGTCACCTAGTGGGGGATGCTGGATATGCACTGGAGCCATGGCTGATGACACCCATCAGAAATGCACACACACCCAAATAAGAACACCATAATGAGGCACACGCACAAACACGAATTATAATAGAGCATGTGTTTGGGATACTCAAGTCACAGTTCCGGTGCCTGGACACATCCAGTGGAGCCTTGCAGTACTCACCAACTACATGTACCCAAATTGTCCTTGTATGTGCCATGCTACACAATATGATCCTGTGGAAACAGCTACAGCAGGAACAGCATGGGGCAGGGCCACACAGCCCCCCACCAGTGCTAAGGCCTGCACAGGCGCAGAGTGATTCGGAAGAGGAACAACCTGAGCCTGGCCCAGTAGGCAGAAGGAGGCATTCCCAGTATGCCCTGGCCTTGGCAAAGAGGCAACTCATAGCACATGCACTGACACAGTAGGGACCCAGGGAATGACACCTCTCTCCGACTCGCACATACAGTAAAAGGGATGCCACACATGACACTACCTGTGCTCAACCATGCATAGGGAGTGTACTATGTGCATCCAACACAGACAGCCCTGCAGCACCACCCTCCATACTGCGACACCCACAAGGTGAGTAACCCACACATGCCAGTTGGGGGGAGCACATACCCAACAACAGTCACAGCCAGCAGGATAGGTGTAGACAAACACAAACAAATGCTGTACTATGGCCTCTGAATGAGCCACATTTGTAACCCCTACTTCAGGCCTACACAGAAAGACTACAGTAGGCCAGCCAGTTGGATGTAAGTCTTGCAGGCTAGGAAGTGAGAAATTAATATGTAGGTAGTTAAAGCTAAAATCTGTAGGACACTGGTATGCCCCTAGCCAGCACGATAGGTAAGACTACAGATTGAAATGGTGTACCAAACACACCAGTACAGTCCTAGCAAATGTGTAAAAGTGTAAGGTGTGCCCCACAATCCTACGTACACTTATAGTAACAGTCAGGTGTGGCCCCCCACCCCTGTGTGGAAATGTAGAAACGGTCAGGTGTCCCCCACTGCTATGCAAAAATGTAGCAACTGTAAATGCCAAATGACCGATGTATACCCTGCAGACACAGCATGCTACCTGTTGGTGAACAACACATAGATCAGCACCGCAGTACAAACTACCTGGACTTGATCCACACATGCAATATAGATGGCCATACTGGGCATGCTCACACACTTAGAGGACTGAAGGCAATGTCAGTCAACATACTGAAAGTTCATGCTGGGCATGCTCACACATTTAAACACATGAAGGCCATGTCAGCAAACACCAGTGGACCAGACACATCTGGCAGTTGCAGTTCTTAGTGCAGACACATGTCAGTATGCACCACTCCTGCCTTGCACACACAGTGGATGGGAATACAGACATATATGTAAGGACAACACTATAATAAGCCAAAGGCAGATGGACATAGATGTGCTGAAGAGGGTGACAGTGACAAGGAGCCATCTGGGCCTGTCCCACCCAGCACACAGCCAAAGGGCCCCAAACACATGAGATGCAGGTATCACTCAATGCAGACAATAGCCACCAGTGTCTGTCAGCATGACAGAATGTTGCACGTGCCACCTGTGTAACATGAATGTACAAGGAAGTAGTCACCTAGTAGCTGTATACACGTACCTGTGGCATATGATCCCATGTGTGCCCGCATGCGGCATGTCAACCCCTACATGAATGGGTTATGGCCCATGCACACACCGCCCTCCCCATAGCAGTATCATGACAAGCCTGCTGAGGTCATCCAATGTGAAATACACCTTTGGGAGAGCTATAGCTCAGTCATCCCCATGATGCGTCCCATAACTGTGTACTGCTGTACTGATAAACTAGTTAGGTAGTAGTCCTAACCCCTGACTTGGCAACTGTGTGAGTGTGTGTGTTTGTGTGCATGTCTCTCGGTCTCTGACTGTGTAGAGAAATGCTTTTTTAGGCTACTCACACTTCGTACAGTTCATATACACATCTTTGGCAAGGCTGCTGATGTCACTCATCTAGAAATACACCTCTGGGAAAACCATAGCCCAGTAATCTCTGTAGTGTGTCCTGTAACTGCATACTGCTGTAGTGTGATAAAGTAGTTAGGTAGGTGTTCTAACCACAGACCTGGCTGTTATGTGTCTGACTGAGTAAAGCGGATGCTTTTTAGCCCACTCACACCCCATACAATACATATACCTGACTTTGGCAAGGCTGCTGATGTCAATCACCTAGAAATACACCTCTGGGGAAATCATAGCCCAATAATCTCTATAGCGTGTCCTGTAACTGAGTACTGCTGTAGTGTGATAAAGTAGTTAGGTAGGTGTTCTAACCCCAGACCTAGCAAGTGTGTGTGTGTGTGTGTGTGTGTGTGTGTGTGTGTGTGTGTGTGTGTGTGTGTGTGTGTGTGTGTGTTTGACTGAGTAGAGAGCAATGCTTTTTAGCCCACTCACATTGGGCTCAACTCAACTTTGGCAAGGCTGCTGATGTCACTCACCTAGAACTACACCTCTGGGAAATTCATAACCCAGTACTCTCGGTAGTGCGTCCTGTAACTGTGCACTCCTGTAGTGTGATAAAGTAGTTAGGTAGGTGTTCCAACCCCAGACTTGGCAACTGTGTGTGTGTATGAATCCCTATGTCACCGTCTGTCTTTGACTGAGAAGAGAACAATGCTTTTTAGGGTACTCACACACCTTAGAATTCATATACTCAAGTTTGGCAAGGCTGCCAATGTCACCCACCTAGAACTACATCTCTAGGAAGGTTGTAACTCAGTAACCTCTGTAGCACGTCCTTTAACTGCGTACTGCTGTAGTGTGATTTAGAACTGTGGTAGGGTTCCATCTCCACCCTTGGCAGTTCTGGATGTTTTGTGTGTGTTCCAATGTCTGTGTGTGGAGGAATGCATCATAGGCTACTCACTCGCAATACATTTCAAATGCCCTACTTTGGCAATCCTGCTGACATCATTCATTGTGAAATACAACTTTGTGGAGCAAGGTCTGTAGTAACCCCTGTGGTGTGACCTATAACTGATCCATGCTGAATTGTGATATAGGCCTTAGTCAGGCGTTCAATACCCACACATGTCGGTTCTGCATGTTTTGTGTGTGTCTCACTGTCTGAATAGGGATCAATGGATTTTAGGCTAGTCACTTGCAGTACAGTTGAAATGGCCGTCTTTGGTAATTCTGCTGATGTCATTCAATGTGAAATACACCTTTGGGGAAGAAGAACTTCAGTAATGTCTGTGGCATGTATTGTAACTGCATAGTGCTGTAGTGTAATAAACAAGTTAGGTAGGGGTTCAACTCCCAGACATGACAGTTGTGTGTGTGTTTGTAACTCAGATCCTGTGTGGGGAGTGTGGGCAATGTGGAGGGGGTTTTGCTTATTTTTTTTATGGTGGCCCTACTATATATCACAATGTCAACCATACAGTGATAACAGATGTAAATTAGCCGAGAGGCTGGGGTGCAAAGCCATACCCATACATGTGACATCAAGGCCAGCCATGTGTTTGGCTGTGGGGGGGTGCCTATTCATACAAGACATATAGTGTGTGGGGCCTCTCAACCCCATTAACGGTGCATGAGGACATATGTGTATTTGTTAATCTGCCATTGCTATCTACAGATGTATGGCCATATATACCCATATAGATGTATATATCTGCTAATATATATATAACCATGTCTGTATACACTTAAATAGATATATATCTGTGTACACATATGTAATGAGCTTGTGTACATGTAGACATATAGGTATAGACATACATATGCGTCGATTTAGGCATATATATATATATGTGCATGTATATATGTGCATATATATTGATATATATGCATATAGTTTTAAAAAGTAATATATATATATATATATATATATATATATATATATATATATATATATATATATATATATATATATATATATATATATATATATATATATACATATCTAGATATGTTGTATCTGTTTAGATATTACTATAGGTACACACACATACATCTAGATGTTGGTATACATTCTCTGTACTGTTGCATGACTGGACTGGATGATATGTTTCTGAAAGCATCAAATTTCTTCGTATCTGTCATGTCTTAGTGGGAAATCACTTTGTCTATGCTGTGCAGGATCCTTGATTTGAGACTTGCTAGAGCTGTTTATTTTGTTGCTGGGCAGAACATGTCCCATTGGATACACAGTAATTAATGCACTTTAAAGCAGTTGTAAGCAAGTTTGCGCAGGTTTGAGTGGAGCTAAGCAATGCCTACACAGGTTAAGCAAGTCAGCAGCTAACTGAGTATAAGAAACTGTAGCCAGACTTTAGCAGTGTGTACCTCTATGCAAACCTGTGCAAACCCAACTACAAGTGCTTTAAAGTGCCTTAATCACTCTGTATCCATCGGCCCTTGTTCTGCCTAGCAACAAAATAAACAACCTCGGCTAGGCTCGAAACCAGGACCATCCACACCATAGACAAAGTGATTTAACTCTAAGCCATCTCATGTATATACATAACCCTGCTGTATTCACAAACATAACACCCAGCCCAGTCATTCAACAATACAGAGAATGTATTCCAACATGTAGATGTATGTGTGTGTGAAAATATATTAATGTCTAAACAGATACAACATATTGATATATGTATATATATATATATATATATATATATATATATATATGTGTGTGTGTGTAAGCAGATATTTATATCTATATAGGTATCTACAGACATACATCTGTAGATAAAGTGGGAACATAGCAGAAACATATATGTCCACATGCACCATTAATGGGGTTGACAAGCACAAACAACATACGCCATGCACGAATAGGTATACTCCCCACAGCCAAACACGTCTGCCCTGCAATACACTACCAACTGTTGCAAATCCCATAACCAGGACATTACACAGCAAGGGCACAAGATGTTAACAGTACGCCATCCCACCTGTATGATGTCAGGCTGGTATCAGTCACATATCATGCAGTACAGTCAGGCTCATAATGACTCCCATTTTGCAGTCATCTGTTACTTTTGTTAGCCAGAGTCCCGTACTGTTGGCCTGTACTTCAGAGATGTAGATGCCAAACAACAGTGGTCCCAGGACTGAACCATGACATACTCCACTTGTCACGTGTCTGGGGATGGATTTGGAGTGAGTAACACCTACAGTGTGGGTTCTGTCAGTAAACCATGTGGCAAACCATTAAGTGGCATAGGGATGTATGGCTGGAATAGTATGTTAATCTATGTTTCCAAACTGGGGGAATGGTGCTGAATGGCTTGGCGAGGTTCACATAGGCTTCATGGACTGCCTTACCCTCTTCAGCAGCTATGCAGATGGAGTCAAAGCAGTCAGTCAGTTTCAGGAGACAAGACTGGCCCTCCATGAGCCCAATCTGTATGGGGTCCAGTGTTTGAGGGTTGCCAATGTCTGCATTGAAAACATCCCTGATAATGCATTCCATGGCCATGCAGATCAGGCTAGTCAGACTGATGTGATGGTAGTTCCAGGGATCACAGGTGTATCCCCCCTTATGGAGTGGGATAACTGCAGCTGTACACCACTCAGTGGGCACTAGGCCTGATCTGAGGCTATGATTACACATGACAGTTTGGTGAGTTGCCATTTTATTTTGTAGTTCATTTTGTACACAGCCCAGGATGTCATCTGGTCCTATGGATGCTGTATTCTTAGCTGTGGGGTGGGCGTTTTCTGCCTGTGTGGCCATGATTACTGGGCAATAGAACCCTTTTCGTATTGACATGGGCACTTTGGGGGTGAGAGGGGGTGAATGTGGCACTAAATCAATTTGCCAGGATATTGGCACATTCCATGGGAGCAGTCTATGTAGTGCCATTCTGTTGCAGCTCAGAGTGCTTCTGAGCATTGCCAGTTAGAATTTGGACATAACTATAGAATGCTGTGTGGTTGTCTGTGGAATCTGTGTCGATTATAGTTACATAACCTGTTTTGGAGGATTCCATGAGAGATCCCAACATCACACAGGGGCTGGTAAGGCAGTTGTTTGCATCCTTGGATTACCCTTTTTTCTTCAACAGTGTCTACCATCTGTTGTATACTCTGTAAATGGCAGGAGACCACCAGACTGGCTTGATTATTTGGAAGGTGAGCATTGTGGTTCTATGTGGGATGTCAGGAACCATGCACAAGTGGCTGTGCTCATACAGTGCTTTTGTCCAGGATTCATCAGTTGAACTGTCAGCTCCTGTCTCCATTGGTGTCACAAACATTGTCACTTCTGCCTTGAGTAGCATGAAGTTGGCCTTGGAGAGGTCTTTTATGGACAACTGTATATACATTCCTTTTACATGTTCAGTTTGATTAGCCTATGGTGGGATTACTTTGGTGGAACCGCAGTCCCATGTACTGTTGTGATGGCTTAGTGGTTAGTTACTGTGACTATAGTGTATAGGAGCCTGGGTTCATGACTTGCAAAAGCAGGTTATTTTTGTTCTGACCAGAACAGTGTTTAATGCATACAGACTTATTAGGCCAATATAGGTCAGTCACACTCAAAACAATTAAAATGCTCTACTCTGGCAATCCTGCTAATGTCAATCACTGCGATGTACACCTTTGGGGAAGAGGTACTTCAGCAGTCTCTGTGTGCATGCTATAACAGCATAATGCTGTAGTGTGATATAGAACTCTGGTAAGGGCTCTATTTTTACACATGGGAGTTGTGGATGCTTTTGTGTCTCTTCCTATGCCTGTGTAGAGAGCAATGCATGTTTGACTAGTCACAATCACTACAATTCATTCACCCTATTTTGGCAGTCCTGCTGATGTCACTCACTGTGAAATAAACCTTTGGGGAAAGAATACTCCACTAATCTCTGTGGCGCGTTCTATAATGGCATAGTGCTATAGTGTAATAACTAGCTAGGTAGGGGTTCTAATCACAGATGTGACAGGTGCGTGTGTCATAATGTGTTGATGTTTGTCTCCTGTGTGGATGTGAGTGTGTAATAACTGGACAAATGGTGAGAGTGTTTTTAAACTTTCTCATATGGTGCCCCTAGCATAATTCACAATATCCACCGTGCAGGAATAACAGATGTGATATCAGTACATAGTCATGGGTTCTATACCCTTGACTGATAGGTGTGTCACACAAACATGCTTACCTTTTACTGTCCCAACCCACTCTGACTTATCTTTGCCTCTGTCTGCCTCTCTCACTCCCTTTCTGGTGGATGTGGAGACTTACACCTGCTTTGTTTAGGGAGCGGCATGTGTATTGTCAGTGATGCTCATGATCAGCTGATGGCCTCTGCACCGATTACAACCCTCCTCCAGCTGATTGCATGTGGAACAGCTGTGGTAACATTCCCATAGCCAATTGCATGGAAACACACTCCAATATCTCGGAACATCATTTTGGTGTTGGGCCTTTTCATTCTCTGTGAGCAGGAACTAGATCTGTTGTTTGGCAAACAGCATCACAGATGGATTGGGGACTTACCTCTGACAACATACACTGTAGAAACAGGCCAACACACAGGAGTGGGATGTGCCTGTCCTGACTACAGACTGTAAGTGCTGCTATACTGCAGTTGGGGTAATATTGGTTTAACAAGGTGTGTGTGGATATGGCTGTCCTACATGTTTTAATACTTGCCATGCCGGTGCTATGTTTAAGAGGAATCCCCATCTGTAGGGTCATCTGCAGACTGGGCAGTGTGTTGTGCCTTGTGTTCCCCAAGGAGCACCTATTTCTCAACTGCAGAAGGTAGCGTGAGGATTGCAGTCAGTAGATGGTGACAGCTGGGAGAGGTACTGACGTCATATCCCTCATAGGACATATGTTGCATCACATCCTGTTACGGCCGGAAATGTATGAGGTCATCACAGCAACATGTCAATATTGGCCCTGTGTTTGTGCCTCCAGCCACAACCCTGTCAACCTTTGTACATATGTCATGCAGTAGGGGGTGCATATGTTCTGTTCACCATATTCATTGACAGCATAGCTGATAACAAGCCAGTCAGATAACAGACTGCTGGACATGCTGTGTATAGTATTGGCTTTTACTGAGGACATGACTTGGACAGTCTGTGGGTGTGTGTACAGTAATGTTGCCTGTGTACATAGGGCAGGAGTTTGCAACCTTCAGTATCCCAGGCGTCATGTCTGTCCCCTCTCCCACCAAAGTAAAGTCATTGGAAACCACAACAGCTAATTGACCCCTAATATGAAGATAACACTGCATATAAGGTTTCAAATATTATTATACTATATATGACGGAACTAATTGTATCAGAGCAATACCTAACATCCATCCATGATTGTGTTCCTATGTTGGCCTTGGTTGATCTGTGTGTGTGTGTTTGTGTGTGGGTGGTGCATTACAGTGTCCATTAATCCTCAGAGGTACAGTTAGCCACTACAGCAGGTTGTTAGAGCCGCATGTGGCTCCAGAGCTGCAGGTTGCAGACCCCTGAGTTAGGAATTTGAAGACAATCTGTGTATTGTGCATATGTACCTTGGGCAGTGCACAGACTGTTGTAGATGCAATTGTTCTATATCCTGTACTATGTGATGATACATGCTGCCCCAATGCATGGTACCCTATTTGCTCACATGTCTGTAGGGCCAGGCACATGTGTCCCATACCACAGACAGCCAATGGACCTCACTGTGCAATGTCCAGTGTATGTATGGTTACTGTGTGAGTGGTACATATGAGGATGGTGTTTATCAGATAGTCATTATACTGCCATATTAAGCTTGTGTAATCACATACCCTGTTGTGGAATATGACTACAGAACATCCTACTGCTGACACATGTACACCTACAACACAACTGGATAACATTATAGAGACCGCAATCAAGCAGTGTACCTAACAGCTGTAATGCATCATTGCCTGCTGACTACACTATCTGACAAATGTGCCTCACACCCTACCCCCTACAACATGTTACACTGCAGTACTGTGCTACACTGATGTACAGTCACCATGTGCATCAGAACTATATCAGCCTGTCCCTGCATCAATGGTATGGATGACAGTGATGGGGCACAGGTATCACCATATGCACAGAGTGTGGCGTTGGTTTGCCAGAGGTCAAGAGTGGCCAATACATTTGACACTGTGTGTGCCGGTGAGAGGTGTACTCCGGGGAGCTGGCCAAGGTGATATGGTGTGTGTAGGTATGAGGTTGCCCTAGGTGTGTTTTTGAGAGGGTGTGGGTATGCATGCACACAGTTCTGCCATGTGGCTGCCCTACACAGGTGTTTATGGACAGCTGCAGACCATACCTGGCAGGGTGTGCAGTTCAATGCCTCCGGCCATGGACTCATGGACTGCACCTGCCAGGTGTTCCACGGGCATGTCCAGTTACAGCCCTTGATGTGCTACTCATACCTGCGGATGACATTTGTCTGCTGGTACCAGGCCCTTCCTGGGACTGGCTAGCAGCATGTGCACATGGCCTGCTGTGGTGTGTTGTGGACAGCCCACCCACTGCACTGCCGGGGGTGTTACTACCACTACGGGAGCCCCTTGGTGCCTACCATGTCCACGTTGACTACCAGCTAATGGTGTTGCTCCCATGTCCATGTGGATGTCACACCACTCCCACCACATGTTCTAGTATGGACAGACCACGGTTGGTCAATGAGGGCCATCATCTCACCAGACCATCTATCCATGAACTCAGTTACTCCACGGATGGCACTAGCAGGTTCACGGGCATTGTCATTTGATGATGTGAGAGCAGCCCTCTGCAGCCTGAGGGCCTGTCTGTGGTAACGTTCTGTACATGCCTGCACCACCATGACAGCCTGAAACATGCGTTTGGTGGTAGCACCTATGTTGCCTCTGCCAGGGGCATGATGTCCAGTTGACCTACCATGAGCACCCTGGGACATCTGCCTATGTTGTGCCTGCTGGACAACCAGCTATGCCTGCTGTGACCGGACACAGTAGGCATGGTCACCACACTTCCCTGTGTACTTGCACTAAATACCAGCTGTCCTTCCACTATGGCCACTGGTAATGGGGTGCGTATAGGCACTGAAACTGTGTGTGGGGGTGTGGTGGTTAAAAGAGGGATGTCAAATGTATGTGCAGTGTTGTCCCCTGACAATCCAACCTGTGCCTCATCATTAGTATCATCATCATCATCAGTGTCTGCATGTCTGCATGGACACCTACATGAGATCGGCTGCAGGAGGGAACGTGACCCACCTCACCACCTGTGGGGGAGAACAATAAACACATTTTAAAACCTGTACATCTTTGCCTAACAGTACACACACACACACACACACACACACACACACACACACACACACACACACACACACACACACACACACACCTGCGTTACACCTACCTGTCAATGGCTTTACAGTCAGTCCCACTTGTATGTCCATGTGTTACCCCACCCTGCTTCACACTTGCTAACATACACACATTGATACCACTCATTAACATCACAGTCCTACAAATGGCCACACACGTGGACACAACACAAGCCCTGTTGCTACTTTACCTGCCTGACCTGTGTGTGGTGGATTTATATGGCCTCACTGCTGTAATTTGGTATGCACCCTCTGTATGGCTGGAAATTATGTGCATGGCCCCTATATGTGTGGAGTACTATGTTGCACCCATAATATCTCCTACTGGTCTGTCATGAGTATGTAAAGCTCAGTACATGCCAGATATGCTGCTCCATCAGCTCATCATGTGACAACTGTAATATTTGGATACACTCCCTGGTGTTGCTAGTACTTCCACAATGCATCTGTAGAGCTGCATACATGGATTGAAGGTGACCTCTCTGCTGACTGCAATATTAAGTGTGTATCTGGAGTCTGCCTTCCCTCTGGATGCCTGTTTCCATGCTACAGACCATATTATACTATTTGCTGTCCTGTGAATACATACATGAGAGGCATTCCTGGTGTGTAATGCGGCAGTCCATATCCATGTCCTGCACGGTCATAAAGGGAGGTACAACCATCTGAACACACCACAATCACACGTGCATACGTGGCCACACAAACAAACACACACATGCACACATGCATCCTACATGCATCTACCTCCCTCATGTTCAACAGAGTGACCCTGCATGCAACCTAGATAACCACCAAGAGGAATGCACACACATACAGGTGAGGTTGCACATTGATCGTACACACAGTCATCCTATTACCCATCTGCCAACATGCAGAACATATGGTACAGAACAGCACGCAGTTCAGCTATAGTCAATCCATGCTAGAAACAGTGTGCATGTGTGTAATGCTTGTGCTGTGCCACTAGGTGATGCCCCTCCCCCTGGATACCACTGAACCCATGTACACAGTATTGCTGTGCACCTGTTCTGCACACTGCCATGCAGTGTTTGCCACAACTTCCAGGTGTACAACCCACTGTGGAATGTGTAGTACTGTCAGTTATGTCAGCTTTACCTCTCACAGCTCCTATGTTTTTCAGCAACACATACCTGGGATGATATGTGGACAGTTGTCATTGGTGAATGCCTGATGCCTGATGTACAGCTGTCAACATAAACAAACCATGTATGACCACTGCAATAGTCTTTCACTGAGAAACCTCAAAATGCACTCTCTCGAGGCACTCCTAAAAATGGAGAACAGCAATATCTGTGCAGTAACTGAGACCTGGTTCAAGGCTCCAGAGAGCACCCCTGCAATACGAGGCTACAACTGTTACCACACTTTTCTGCCACCAAACAGGACCACAACACTAAAGGTGGAGGAGTGTCAATATTCACCAAGGATATTCACACGACCAGGCTAGTTGACCAACACAATGCGTCTGAAATTCTCCAGGTGCAACTAACACTAGGTAAGACTGCAATCCAAACTGTAGCTTGCTACAGATCCCCCACCATACCCCAAGATTCTCACTACACCTTTCTAAACATACTGGAAAATATTAGGATAGAACCAAACACCCTAATACTGGGTGAATTTAACTACCCTGTCATTAACTGGGAAAACTACTCATGTACCAATACCTTTGCCCAACGGTTCTTGGAATTCATAAATTCCAACACCCTGGATCAACTAATCCATACTCCCACCAGGGGCTCCAATATCCTAGACCTGGTCATTACCAACATGGGAAATCTATGCTCCACACCTATGGTCACCCCCTTGTTAGTCAGGTCTGACCATAAGCTAATCACCCTTAACATCCACATCCCACCCCCAGCCCCCCAGTAAGGAAACCTCCATAAAAAACTTCTCCAAAGCCAACTTCATGCTACTCAAGTCAGAAGTGACAAACTTCATGACACCCATGCAGACAGGAACTGAAAGTTCAACTGCTGAATCCTACACTAAGGCACTGTACGAGCACATCCACTCATGCATGAATCGTGCCATCCCAAATAGAACCAAGATGCTCTCATCCAAAAAAAGGAAGCCAATCTGGTGGTCCCCTGCCATAAACAAACTTTACAACAAAAGGAAGAAACTGTTGCAGAAAAGAGGAAAATCCCAGGATGCAAAAAACTCCCTTACCAGTCTCAGTAAGAAACTGAGATCCCTCATAAAATCCTCCAAAGCTAGTCACAAAAATAAAATTTCCAAAGATTCCAAAGACAACCACAAGGCATTCTATAACTATGTCAAGAATCTAAATGGCAATGCACAGATCTGCTCTGAGCTAAAACAGAATGGCATTAAATATACTGATTCTAAGGATATTCCAATATCCTGGCAGATCGATTCAGTGCCAACTTCACCCCCCTCTCACCCCCTAAATGGCCCATCTCAATTCCGGAAGATTGCCAAATTCTGGTAATAATGGCCACACAGGTAAAAAAACACACTCTCCAAAGCTAAGAATACAGCATCCATGGGACCAGATGACATCCCGGGCTGTGTACTGCATGAACTACAATATGAACTGGCACCTCACCTAAGTGTCATATTTAATCATAGCCTCACATCAGGTTTCATGCCCACTGAGTGGCGCAGAGCTACAGTTATTCCACTCCACAAGGGGGGATCCACCTTGGATCCTGGAAACTACTGTCCCATCAGTCTGACAAGCCTTATCTGCAAGGCCATGGAGTGTATTATCATGGAACTTATAAACAGAGACATTGGCAACCTTCAAACACTGGACCCCACCCAGTTTGGGTTTGTGAAGGGCCGATTTTGTCTCCTGAACCTGATTGACTTCTTCGAATCAGTCTCCAGAGCCATGGACAAGGGTATGGTGGTCCACACAGCATATCTAGACCTTGCCAAGGCCTTTGGCACCATCCCCCACTCTGGAATCATAGATAAACTTACTAAGCTGGGCATTAATCCCCACGTCACCCAATGGGTTGCTAACTGGCTTACTGATAGAACCCACACTGTTAAAGTAGCCGACTCCAAATCCATCTCCAGACAAGTGACAAGTGGAGTACCTCAGGGTTCAGTCCTGGGACCGCTCTTGTTTGGCATCTACTTCTCTGAAGTACAGGCCAACACTAAGGGACTCTGGCTAACAAAGTTTGCAGATGACTGCAAACTGGGACCCATTATTGTATCACCAAATGATGTGAATACTCTACAAAAGGGCCTTACAGAAACAGATGCTTGGTGCCAGAGCCATGGGCTCAAGCTCAATGTCAAGAAATGTATAGTTATCCCTTTTGGGAAAAAACATGTATCCGTGAATTACCATATAGGTGGCAGTACACTAAACACCGAAAATGTGATAAGAGACTTAGGGACACAGGTGGTCAGTGGTCTCACCTTTGATAACCACATCACCACAACAGTCAGGAAATCCTTCTATGTGGCACACCTCATCACTAAGGGCTTTTCATCCAGAAAAAAGGAGGTCATTGTCCCACTGTACTCATCCCTCATTAGACCCATTATAGAATACAATGCCCCGTTTGGTATGCACCTCTCAAGACATCTGCAACAACTGGAAAGGCCACAGAAATACTTCACTAAAAGAATCACAGGCCTAAAGCAGATGCCCTACTCTGACCACCTTAAAAAACTCCAGCTATACTCTGTCGCATATCGTCTACTCAGAGGCGATCTCTGCTTAACATACAAGGCCATGTCAAAACCAGAGCTGTTGGACATGCTACACTTAAAGAAATCCTAATTCCTCAGAGCCACACTCTCCAGGGATCTAAACCTTGTCATCACAATAAGCAAAACATGCTGGAAGGATAGGTTCCTGACACAGAGACTCCCCAGACTCTGGAATAGATTGCCCATACATGTCAAGCAGAGTGCCTCTTTGGCCCTCTTCAAAAGGAACCTTGACGATTGGATGGGAGAAAGGAAATTCACCCCAGGGATCATGTCAGTCACCCTGTTAGACAGGGGTCCAGGGGAGTAAATAGTGTGGGAAGAAATAGCCAAGGAATTGTTATGGCTAGGCTTGTATAGGCCCTAGGGCTGATAGCCTTGTACCAACCTATGAATCTATGAACCATCAGTGCATACCATGGCTATGGGGGTGTGCACACCTTTATTTATTTCACACACACAACCATGATCTGCCATGGGACCATATCACTACATATCTTAGCAGTACACGAGCCTGGTATGTCACATATGTCCTGTACTTTCACATACAGTGTCAACAGATCGTGTTAGGTGTGCAGCTGCTGACTACAATGCATGCACAACATGTGGGCATATGTGTGCACACCCCTATCATGATGGTTTATCACACCTCTTGTTGTGTGTACTGCAGCAGTCATTGCTCCTGGCAGGGGTATATCAGCGTGGGCCTTGTGCATTTGCCAGTGCATGTTCAGTCTGCCCTACACATGTCCCCCTATTCTGCATGATTGCAAGGTCTACCCATGTGCACATCTCATGGTGTTCACACACTGCCATCACTATTGCCGTGTGTGTAGGGTTACAGCTGCCACAGGTCCTGCCCCTGACTATGTACAGAGAGAGCCATTCCTACCATCCTTAGTTTCCCAGCTGCAGTGCACTGATGTGTCATGCTGTGACCCCCCCTCCTTCTGCTCTTATGCAAATGCATGACAAGTAAGCCCTATACATGTGTGTCACTTTGCAGTATCCCATACACTGAACACCACATGTTGCTGCCTAGACCCAAATGATAATGTAGAGTACTGTAATGCCTTATGCCATAGTGCAACTCTGCAGCAGTTGTCATTGTGCTACAGGTATATGCACTGCTGTTGCACTGTATATGGGCATTGTTCAAAACCTGTCAGTACAGTAGGCCATGTCTACCACCAGTAAGTTACTCCCTGTGTACACATTCCACAATGACAGGATGTTAATAAGCAGCTGTCTGACATACCCTTCCAATACCCCTGTCATGCTCTCCCCATGAGACCATGCATGTCACAGCAACAATACATGCACATGTACAGCATGCATTCAGGGTAGGTGTGTTAGATTTGTGCATGGCATATAGCATCACCATTACATACTTGTTGTGTTGGCAAGCATCTACATAAAACATACTAACCAGCTACAGGCTGCTGCCATGTTGTTATCCCAGAGGGACCTACATAAGAGGGTGAGAGAAGAAAGGTAAGTGGCCACACCTGTGGCAGTGCTACAGGCTGGGTGCAGTATTACCATACATCAACGGTACATTCCCATAATACTATCAAATCTGGACATGTGCTTATCATTACACTGCAGCAACACAATATATCTATGACATGTCAGATATGCATGATCTAACTTTACCAATGGTGATGTTTACACAACAGTGGTCTACTGATGCTCTCTGTGTCCTTACCTGCATGCTCCTCAGCCGTTGTGTGGGTGACATGCACCTCCACGATGTACGGCAGTTGTTGAGGACTGTTGGGATGGGCAGGTGCCACGAGGCTGGCCAGAAGCTCCTCCACACGTGTCAGGGGCAATTAATGGCATGGCCCCCCCTGTGGCAAGGTGATTCCCCTGGACTACAGCAGCACAGCACAGGACATGGCGATGCAGGTCACTGCAACGATGCCGGACCTGCTCATATGTGCGATTGTGATGTCCGACATCATTGACCCTGTGGAGTATGTCATTCCACAGGGCAAACCACTCCTGCAGCTCATGTGAATGCCTGCCAAACAGCACAGCATAGTGCTGGATCATGTATGTGAACAATATCTCGTTTTCTTCATTTGAGAATGCGGGCAAACGTACATGTGCCATAGGGTCTGTAAGACATAAAGATGTAAACAGGTCTGAGCAACTCATACAGTAGGGTTACCACAGTTCTTAATACACATCTCTGTCACCCGCCGCCATATCAGCTTCAACAGACTGTACACATAACTCATTAGTTATGGCTACAGCTTAACTAGCAGTTAGACAGATATTGTATTGTACCATACCTTCTGCTATGTGATTGTAGCCATGTCCCCTGTGTGAACACTATAATTGCTGGCCTGTTACACACTATTCACCTGCATGCCATTGCCAGGGCTACTATGGTTACATGTATGCCAGTGGTATGGCTGATCTGTGATTGCTGCACATCTGTCAGTCTGTGTTATTGGGGATATCTGTGCATGGTGTTTGACATGTATCAGGATTGTGTAGACTATTACTACCACCATATGTTCTATAACAGTAACACAATAACATGTATATGTTCGATTGGCCAGAAGATCCATCTCTCCACAACCATCTGCCCATGATACCTGGCCACATCACATGTGTGTCCCAACATGGGGCTTCATGTACTGTTACAGCAATACCAGTAAGTGGAACCTCCCAGGGCATGTTGCCACCCCCCCCCCAGGGCACACAGACATGTTTCTGCCCCCTGGGCTCAGGTCTAGGGTCTGTGCCATACCGGCCTCCACAGACACATGAGGGATGTACTACATCAGTCTGAAGGACACAGTACACATACACAGGGCCAACATGCTTGTCCTGCTCAGCCTCCAGACCAGGTACCTTAAGGACGTGGACTGCTGTTGTAAGTAGCATTGGGTGGGAGGCTTGTTCCCATTGTGGCTATTTTGGGGCCCATGGGGCATTCACATCACAGAACACACACACCATCCGTGGTGTTTAGTCACATGTATCACATACCACCCCTGTAGACTGCCCTCTATATCTACCACTCCTGACCACCTCCACATGTGTAGCTGCCATACTTCCCCATATTCACATTGCATACTTCACAGATGGGGGCTATGTGGTGCCATCAAGGGAATAACATGTGACATATCCCTCCATTGTGCATACACTGCCAGCTGTAGATATCTGTGTGTATTGCTATGTGTACTGCTGCCTCACACATAGCACGCATCACTGTGGTAGTAATTTAGGGGACTTGTCTGTACAGACATATATGTTTGTGTGTGTGCTTGTATTTATGTAGACATGCATATAGGTATATATCTATGTATGTGCAAATATATGTGATGCATATATGTGCACATATATATGTATACACATGATACACATATATATATATATATATATATATATATATATATATATATATATATATATATATATATATATATATATATATATATATATATATTTCCGGACATACATGCTGATATACATATATATCTTTATATATTACATATGTGACATATGTACACATATGCATACCTTTATGTGGGGTACATTCAGACATAAGCTCTACAATCTCACCACACATTCCTGCACAGCTGCAGTGTTCTGCCTTGGTACAACACAGACAGGCGCCACATATGCAATTGGCCTGACATTAGTGGGGTATATGTAGACACCTATTGCAGGTAACCGTGTTACACATATATGGCACCCCGGCATGCTACAATACAAATTCACCTGAATATCCTGCAACTGATGGCCTGTGTCTGCCACATGGCCATCATAATATGACTGTCTGTTAGCTTCTGAGTGACCAGGCCTCTCTGTGTTGGACGGACGCCATCCAGCTTACATTTGTTTCATAGAACTAGCCAGTTTTTCAGTTGCAACACTCAAGTCTGTTTCCTTCAGCTCAGCAGCTGTTCACAACTCAGTTTAAGCACTAATTAAGCTACCAATTACTACAGCACTCAACGTTCCTCACTTGTCTTGATGAACACAGTTTTTAGTACTTAATAAATAGGCACATATTCAGTCATGTGTAGTGGTCAGGTCCCAGTGTTTTCTCCTGTCTGCCTGCTGAATCTGGTCATCTTGGGGCAATGCAGCTATTGCCTCATGTACACAGACAACCCTCTCCTCCTACCACCCAACAATACAACATGTGAGAGATACAGTTATATAGCCAAACTGGAATCAAAGCTCTCTTCACCCAAGACTGGACTAGACAGTCAAGAGGAGAAGGTAAACACCTGCACCACACCACACTCACCACACAGTCCCTGAACACCTACACCACCAAAACGCACACATAGAAACACAAACACACACCTACATTCAAGTAGGCTCTCAGTAAACACCTGCCCAAGCAACATGGACCTCCAAAACAGAAACACAAGCAACATCCACCCCCAACACAACCCAAATGACACATAGCCACAAAGCCAGTGTGCCACTCAACCACAGCACATAAGGCATAACAACAAACCCAACACTCTAGTTATAGCTGACTCTATAGTCAGGCACACTGATGTTCATCTCACCAGGCAACACAAGGAGAAAGTTACTGTCAGCTGCCTGTATGGTGCCAGGAAAGAACACATAACGCATGCACTCTGGTCACTCCACAACAAATATGACTCTGCCATTCTCTATGTGTGTGTGAATGAGCTGAGACATACATCCCTGGACTACATGATAAGGGACATGGAGGAGCTGTCCAATCTTGTAGCCCAGGCAGATATGGCACTTGCCCTGAGTAGTCTCTTGTCATCACCCAGAATTATACCACAGTGCAATGACAAAATGATTAACATCAACAATTGGCTTAGCTTCTTGTGTCATTCTAAGGGGATCCAGTATCTGTCTGCCTGGAATAACATGATGGACAAACCACAATGCTTTGCCAGAGGTGGCCTGCACCTGTCGCCCCTGGGATTCCCAGTACTGGCTAAGGCTGTCAACACCTCTATAGTGCCTTTTTTAAGCAAGGTTCAAATGACAAATTCACCACTGTAACAGGTACAAGCAGGCAAAATCTGAGGGTATTGCTACTCAATGCTAGAAGTCTACACCTCAAAATGCACTCACTCGAGGCACTTCTTAGAATGGAGAACATTGACATCTGTGCAGTGACAGAGACCTGGTTCAGGGATCCAGAGAGTACCCCTGCATTATCAGGCTCTAATTCATACAACAGCACAACCAAATAGAACAAGTAATAAACGAAACCACCATAAAAGAGCAGGAACAACACCTCAAATCGATGCACAGAAGTTTATTCTGGTACCTCGGCTTCCACAGCCTTCAAAGGAATAATCATTCACAGACAAATGCATCATTTTATATAAAGTTACACAATTGATTAATTAATTAATCATCTTAATTCATTAGAGACAACATAAATTAAAAGGGCCATACATAAAGGAAAAAGCACAGAAAGGAATAACACACACCCCATACACTTAGTAAAGTGTTAATTAGAAAAAACAGCTTAGGAAATAATTCCACCTATAGATAACCAACTTTAAATAGTAAGATTATTTTCTAAGTTTAAACCTTTAGGTTTTAAAGTGCCAAAGTTAAGGATAAACATACTTTCCAATTTTAATAATTTATATAGGAAATTCCCATTATTACAACTGCCAGGTCTAGCCAAGGCACAAAAGAAGAAGGAGTCCAACTTCCCATTATGTAACATATTAAAATGTTCTGAAACTGGACTTTCTATCCTCCCATTTCTAATGTCACCCATATGTTCCATAATTCTTAACTTCAATTGGCGTTTAGTTTGTCCTATATAATATTTTGGTGGGTTACACCCACAACCTATAATATAAACCACCCCACAAGATCTACAATCGAAAATATCCATAGCTTGGTATTTGATGCCATTGATACAATTTCCTGTTAAATTCCTAACATTTTGGCAAATTTTACATTTTCCACATTTGAACATACCCTTTTCTGATGAAATAACTTTTTCTCTATTTAGCCTAATCTGAGATTTAAATTTTAATTTCTCTTTCAGGTTTGCATATCTACCAAATGAAAAACAAACCTTACTAGGAAATAGATGGCCAATTTCATCATTATGATAAACAAAAGGCCACAAAAAATCTACTATTTCTTTAAGAGAGGAAGAAAAAGGAGAATATTTACTAACATAAAAAATTCTATTCTCATCATTCATAACCTTTCTGTGCTTTTTTAATCTTTTTTTTAAGATTTGAGGTGTTGTTCCTGCTCTTTTATGGTGGTTTCGTCTAATTCATACAACACCTGTCAGTCACCTAACCTGGACCAAAACACTTAAGGTAGAGGTGTGTCCATATTCATTGAGGATATCCACACCTCCAGGCTAGTTGCTAAGCATAATGCATCCGAGATAATCCAAGTGCAACTAACTCTGGGCAAGGCCCCAATCCAAATTGTAGCTTGCTACAGATCACCTGCCATGCCCAATGATTTCCACTCTTCATTTCTTGATACAGTGGAAAATATTAGGGTACAACCTTACACCCTAATAATGGGTGATTTCAAGTAACCCACCATTAACTGTGAAATGTAGTCATGTACCAACTCTTGTGCCCAACATTTTCTGGCATTCATCAATTCCAATGCCTTGGATCAACTTAGCTACACCCACACCAAGGGAAGCTATATCCTAGACCTGGTCATTACTAACATGCTAAACTGGTGCTCTACACCACAGGTCAGTTCCTCATTGGTCAGATCTGAACACAAGCCCCCAACCCCTATTAGGGAATCCACCATTAATACTTTCTCCAAAGCCAACTCAACACTTCTTAAGACAAATGTGGGAAACTTCATGACACCCATGCTGACAGACAATAGAGGTATGACTGCTGAATCCTACACAAATGCACTTTATAAGCACTTACACGAGTGCATGGATCATGCACTCCCTAACAGAACAAAGATGCTATCCTCCAATGAAATGGGAGCCAATCTGGTGGTCCCCTGCCATAAGCAAACTGTTGTTGCAAAACAGAGTAAAACCCCATGACTGGAGGAAGTCCCTGGTCAGCCTCAGTAGGAAGCTTGGATCCATCATGGGGTCCTCCAAAGCTAGCTACATAAACAAATACACCACTGACTCTGAGGACAACCACAAAGCATTCTATAGCTATGTCAAGACTCTCAATGTCAACACTCACATCTGTTCTGTCTTATAGCATACTTGCACTAAATATACAGAACCCACTGATATTGCTAACATCCTGGCCGATAGGTTCAGTGCTAACTTTACCCCCTCTCATACCCTAAGGGGCCCATCTCTATACCGGAAGAATGCAAAGTTCCTGTACTCACAGCTCTCAGGGAAGCACACTCTCCAAGGGCAAGAACACAACATCCATGGCACCTGACAACATCCCAGGCTGCGTTCTACTTGAACTGCAAAACGAACTGACACACCACCTAAGTACCATGTTCAATCATAGGCTCATCTCAGGCTATCTGCCCACTGAATGGTGCAAAGCAATGGTTAGCCCACTCCACAAAGGGGGAGCCACCACAGACCACAGGACCTACCACCCCATTAGCCTGACAAGCATGGTCTGCAAGATTATGGAACATATCATCATGGAACATATACACAATGACATTGGTAATCCCCAAACTCTGGACCACACCCAGTTTGGGTTGGTAAAAGGCAGATCATGTCTCCTACACCTGATAGGCTTCTTGGAAGTGGTTAACAAAGCTGTAGATGAGGGTAAGGTAGTTCACACAGCCTATCTCGATCTCGCCAAGCCATTCAACATGATCCCCCACTCTGGAATGTTATAGGAACTCACTAAACTAGGTATACATCCATATGTGACATGATGGGTTGCCAAATGGCTCACTGACAGAACCCACACTGTGAAGGTAGCAGACTCCAAGCCCAACATCAGACCAGTAATACATGGAGTACCACAGCGTTCAGTGCTGGGTCCTCTCCTGTTTGGTATCTACTTCTCTGATGTACATGCTAACACAGAAGGTCTTTGGCTAACGAAGTTCACAGATGACCGCAGACTAGGAGCCATACTCGACACTCCAGACAATGTGCACATCCTGCAAAAGGGCCTCGCTGGGACAGATGGCTGGTGTCAAAGCCATGGGCTGAAGCTGAAGGCCAGCAAGTGCATTGTCATATCTTTTGGTGTAAACTCTGTACCCATGAACTAACACATAGGCAGTAGTCAACTTAACACCAAAAGTGTGATGAGACACCTTTGGACTCAGGTGGACAGTAGTCTCTCCTTTGATAATGACATCACCAGAGTAGTCAGGAAATCCTTCTACATGGCACACCTCATCACAAAGGGTTTCTCATCCAGGGAAAATAAGTCATTGTTCCACTCTAGTCGTCACTCATTAGACCCATTATAGAGTACAACGTCCCTATTGGTATGCACCTCACAAGACATGTACAATAGCTGGAAAGGCCACACAACTACCTCACATAGAGGATTACCAACTTCAAACAAATGCCCTACACACACCGTGTCATTACACTGCAGATTTACTCTGTCACATATCACCTACTCAGAGGCGATTGCTGCCTAACATATGCAGCTATGTCACACCCAGAGTTTTTGGATATGCTCTACTTAAAGTTATCCCAATCCCTCTGAGCTGCATGCTGTACAGACCTACACCTTGTCACCACAATAAACAACACATGATGGAGGGATACATTCCGGTCCCAGATACTTCCCATACTGTGGAACTAACTACCTGTCTATATCAAACAAAGCTCCTCGGTAGCACTCTTCAAGTCAAATCTGGATGATTGGCAGGGAGATAGGGATTTCACACCAGGGATCACTTCTTTGGCTCTGTTCAACAGTGTCACAGGAAATTATTGTTCTTGGGTGGCAAAAGCCAGTGTAACTTTTGGCTAGGCTTCTATAGGCACTAGGGCCAGTAGCCTAGTACCTACCTCCGAATCTATGCACCTATAATGGCATTACATCTACCACCATCTATTGGCCAAGTAATATACATACTTCCAATTACACAACACACACTATGATGGCTTACATCCTATCTGTCAGTGCTGACCTGCACAGTTAAGGGCTATGGCCCACTACCCACAGGGACAGACACTATTGTCTGTCACAGTTGCTCAGTTGAACATCATCACAACAACACATGATGGTACATATAGCTATTTCATATTAATCTATCCCATTATGATGGACCAGGTACTACATTCTATTACATGTATATGTACTTCACATACCTCTTGTTTGACAGATGTCTAGTTGTATAGCAGCTGGCTAACTGGCTGTGACTTAAGCTTTTAGTTTGCAGAGCTTTTTTGGTTCTGGTTCTGGTTTTGGTTCTTTCTTTCTCTCTCTCTCTCTCTCTCCTTCTCTCTCCAGGAAATGGTTTGAGCTGCTTTAAATAGATTGCATCCTAGCTTTAGTAGGTGATGCACATGATCAGGTGATGGCCTCTGCACCAATCAGTGCCCTCCACTTGCTAACTGCATGCAGCTTGCTGTGTAGTACTTCCAATTACCACTGTCATGGCAACCAGCTATTATAAATCCCTACATCATGTGGGCATAGTCCCTTTACCTTTCCTGTATGATGGACATCCTCCTGTGTGTGGGCATTAGTGTTACATACAGCAGGTAGTAATATCTCTTACAAGAGAACCAGCATACTCAGGCCAGCTACATATTTTAGGTGTTTCCAGAACTACAAACAAGAGTGTGAGTAGAGTTGTGTTATCCTTTGTATAGTACTGTTGTTACAAGGTGTATTTGTACATATTAGTTTACCTTGGAAAGCAGTCTGTCTGCATAGCTCTCAACTGTGAGCCTATCCTCTTTGTGGCCAGAGCTGTGCCTATCATGTTTTGTTTGTCCACCACACAGGTCCTGTGTCAGATATTTTACTGGCAGTGTGTGTGTTGAGTGCTATCAGTACAAGGCTACATCCATTGAACTTTCTAACATAAATCCCCTGACTAAGGGTATGTTGCAGACTATCCTGTAACACCATCAACTTGCTGAGTGCATGGCAACAGTTGTCCAGATATCGGCCTGTGTTCTAGTCTCTGTCCTACACCTACATACCAAGCTTTGTGTGGGTATCAGGGGTGAGCTGACATAAGGTTCTGGATGTACAGTACCATACACTTCACCTATATTTGCATTACGTACATTAAGTGGGTTGATGCAGGCCTACTGCCTCCTGCCATACAGAGTGCTCTGTTTGTCAGTGGGCTTGTGAGGATGTTGGTTATGGCTTGTTATGTAAAATTTACATCTCATTTGGTCAACTGAGATCTTTAACCCCTACCGAATCTGTACAGAGTGTACATAGGGCTGCTGAACTGTGCACCTGCATTACTTACTGTTCATTGTTTGGTATCCTGGGGCCCAGTCTATCTTTATTGTTGTCACATCTGCAGGGCTTGGCATGAACAGCAACAGCTGTGGTCCCTTCCAGAATACTGTATTAGTATACCTATTTCACATTTGCATTACAGTTATATGACATGGCATATAGAACTGTTATAGTACACAAATAAAGGTGTTCCATTTATACAAACCTGTGTGTGGTGTTTTTCCTATAACCTCTCTGTGGGTATATGTTGCAGGCAACAATTGTCATTTGTATAGGTGGCCCATACAGTGTCCAGGTGTTAACTGTAGGCATAGTGGCTGTTTCACATTCTGTGCTCCTTCTACATATGTATCTTAATGTACATATCTCTGAGTGTGTATGTGTAGTCACGTGTATATCTATATGTACAAAAAAAAAAAAATATATATATATATATATATATATATATATATATATATATATATACATATATAAAAAGCTACATTGTATCTGCATATATGTGTCTGTGTATATTTAACCTGGGGCTGTTGATAGCTTCCACATATTACATTTCCTATGGGAGCCAGACTGTACTGCATGATATGTTAGCATATATATATATATATATATATATATATATATATATATATATATATATATATATATATATATATATATATGTCTACATATATTGATATATTGCATGTGTTATTACATTATTTACAAATGCACATAGATATACCTAATTAACTACATTTCCTATACTGTTGAATGACTGTGCTGGATGATATATTTGTGATAACATGAGATTTATGTATATCTGCCATAGCTTAGTGGCAAATCACATTGGCTGTGGTCTACAGGTTCCTGGGTTTGAGCCTTGCTATTTATTTTGTTGCTGTGCAGAACAAGGGCCATTGGATACAGGGTGATTAAGGCACTTTTAGGCAGTTGTGAGCAGGTTTGAGTGACGGTAAGCACTGCTAACCTCCAGTTACAGTTTCTTACACTCAGTTAGCTTCTACTTTACTTAATCTGTGTAGGCAATGCTTACCCCCATGCAAACGCACTTAAACACACTTACTACTGCTTATTTGAGATTATACCTGCTTACTAGTACCTTATTCACTATGACACTGACACTTCACATGTGCATTTAATGCAGTACTCCATTTCACATTTGAATGTTATTATGTAGGTTATACAGCAATCAGTTGTTAAAATATGTTCATATACAGATTTCACATGGAAAATGATATGTGCTGCAGTGGGACTCGAACTGGGAATTACTCTTTGGTAGGCGGATGCTCTAACCATTACACTATTGCTCTGCTGCTTAATTTCCCTATATATTCCTTGTTATCCTCTTCAACCTTTTTAGCTGCTTTAACCGTAGCTAAGTGTTGGGCAAACCTGTGCACCTACAGTTAGCTGTACTTGAGGTTTTAAAAGAAATAAATAAAAGGGTTTCTGCATTTTATTTAAATGTACTGTTGCTGTTGAACACATGGGGACTGTTGGTGGGGATATGCGGACATCTATGAGCAGTCCCGTTCATTTATTTATGCATTCTTCTGTTCTACTTTTCAGGGGAGTGTTTATTCTGTGAGCTCTGCTCTCAGACACACCCCCTGCACTCGTCCACGCTCTGTGTAGCATTACAAGTTCTGGCAGCACGCCTTCATTAATATGCATGGCATGCTGCCGTCCTCTTCTTCAACTGCTGCTTCCGTGCAGGACTAGATTATTCCTGCACGGAAGATTAGTACATCCGGGGAGCACTATTTCATAGGCAGAGCTGGATTTGTCCCAGTACAAACTGGTCATGATTTAGCCAAGCATCATCTTTTTTGTAAAAGGTTAAATGCTTAATGTGACGACCCTCCACCTCTGGCCAGTAATCTAGGAGCCTCAATCCTTACCACTGGCACCAGTGGGGGATATTCACTGAGAGGATAACAGGTACTCACACAGTATTTACAGATGCCGCTGTCTGTATCAAGCACACTTAAGTGCCCAACTTCCCTTAAGAGCACACAGGGAACACATTCAGTTCGGGACTGGTTCCTCTCTCTTTCTCCAGATCCCCAGTAAGGCTCCCCACTTGCATAGCTATAGAGTTGAGTCCTTAGCCATGTTTCCAAGCCAAGTCCTCCAGCACTCTGTCTGTCCAACCAGTGCTTCATGTCCCTGCCCAAGTAGCTGACATATACACTGCTGGAGATTTGATTTGCACACACATACCTGGGAAAGGCTGGCATAGGTTTATTAGCTATGCCCCCTTCTGCCCAGACTATAAGGTAGTTATCACTGCCAAAAGAACCTCTCACCAGCTACTTTAAGGCCCTTAACAAAGCGTGTCCAATTTTGCTGAGTGAAATGAATATTAATACAAATGGTTGGTTAACTAAGAGCAGTTATTAGGAGTGGTCCACACAGTCCTGGATTCACTAATCTTCCATGCAGGACTAGCTTAGTCCTGCATGGAAGCGCCCATTTAGTTGCAGGATGGTAGCGTGTCATGCATATTAACAAATAAAACAAAAAACAACTAGTAAACCAAATAGCGTTGATATATGCAAATATATATGTATAAAAAAGTGGATAATAAAACTGAATGTTGATAAGCACCCAGGTATAAATGATGCAGTATCACTTAAACCTATCCTAAAGGCTCGACATCTGAAACATTAAACAGATGCTGATGCCCTTGCATAAAATTGTTTAAATATATCCATGCGTTATTATGCAGTATGTTGTCCCTGCCCTAGGTCTATATTCCTCCCAGTTGAATTCAAGCGTATATTAAATAATTTAATTTTTGTCTGTCAAGATGGTCAAGACTTTGCTAGGAGGTTTTATTATAACAATATGAATATACATGCACTTTATAGACATGCTTTATTAATTTTTCATAAGTATACATTTATCTTTATATTGTTTATACATATATATTTGCATATATATATATTTATATTCTTATGTATAATATTATATAATCTGTGTTGTTTTTTAAGATAGAACCTGATACAATGCAATGCCAATCGCTAATAAGAAGTGTTGGTTTTTAAAAAAAGTTTTTACTGAAAGGAATCTTTATGTAAATTACTTACAACTTTAAGTAGGTAATTATGACTAATTAACTGCAATGTGTTAATAGGTAAAGCTTTAAAATGCTTGGTTAGATACTTTCACATTGTAATACAATCTGAAGAAGCATCTGGGTAGATAGCGAAAGCGCTTACTTATTTTTGTTTAATAAAAGGTAAATCTGTCGTGGAGCTCTGCAACTTTTTTATTCTACACTTTTGGTACTTTGTGTCATTGTCAGAGTGAACTCAGTACTCAGTCCATTTTCTTTGCAATGTGGATATATAACATACTATGCTGTCCAGGTCAAGGCCTTCAATTAGTACAACCGTAGACAAAGGTTTTGCCTTCAAGATAAGTAACAATCAACAATTGCAGATGTAGTTCAGCAGCCTCCAATTACACCCTGTAGTCAAGCCCTAGGGGGAAATGAATTAGTTGTGGTAATGTCAATGTATCTGTCACATAACACTGCTCAACTTAACATCTCACAATCACACTGACTAACTGAACTGTGTGTAACACTGTAATCTGTAGCCCACCACTGTTCGCATGGAGGAACGTGTGAAAGTGTACAGTCACATACCTCAATGTGTCTTAACACTGATATCCATGACATGTTGTCACAGCCTAGGTTGATAGCATTGAATACCCCTCCCCCAAAAATGTTATACAAGGGCAAAGAACACTGTGTACCACACACTGACCTCTGGAATGTACAAGAGCACACATATGTTGTCCAACTGCTGCCCCCATATGTATGGACCCTGACCAACATATTTTGTGGGAGTCCATGATATGACTGGGATGATAGCAGGAATGCTAGCAGTAAATAATGATAGGCCATTACCTAACAACCCCTAACTGTATCACAGCAGGACAAAGCCTGCCATATATGCAGAGGACAGAGGCAGGAACACAGGGCCATATTTGCAATATTGCTGTTACACACCTTGGAAATTGCTGGTGATACAGGATCTGTTGCAACATACCCTTATGTAGGAATAAGACATCAGAAACATAATTGGATGTAGCCATGTACTGATAGCACAAAACAAACAGACTGCCATTGATATGTCTAGGACAAGACCTGTGTAGTGCACAGACAAAACCTAACAGACAATCCACTGGCCATCATGTGAATAGGCCCACAGTTCAGAGCTATGCAGACAGACTGCATTCCATCCCAATCTACTATGTACACACAAACACTGTAAGACCAGCAATATACAATGCACATATCAACACTACTCATTCTGTCTGTAGGACTGGAACCTTATACAAATGTGTAGTTGGCCTGTGTCTGCAAGTCCTGCTGTAAGAGGTATTGCTACCTGCTGCCCACATACAGAGAGGAGAGAGAGAGAGAGAGAGAGAGAGAGAGAGAGAGAGAACCTTAAACAACAGAGAGCTGTCAGAAAAGAAATTTACAGGTATGGCATAGAATAATAGGATATATATGTGGAATGATTTATATGTGCCATCTGTAGTTGTTCCTGTAATGATGTTCTGCTGAACAACTGCTCTGGACAATACTGTCTATCCCTGTAGAAAGTGGGACATAAATGTCAACTGTGCAGATCAGCAATGAATGAAAAAGATGTAAGCCATAACATCTGTGTTTGGTATGTTAGTGTGGGCAATAGCTGGTGGTGAAAGTACTGCCATTATGATAGACACATGGGTGTCAGAGCACACCACATGCAGGACAGTCATGTTAATGTGTAATGTAGCATGGGCAAATACCATATGTGTATAATAGGCTTACCAGCAATCTGTCACCATATATCCCACCCTAATGTAGTCTGTGTTCACATGTGACACCTGTCTGTGTTGCAGCAAGGCAGAACAGTACAGCTGTGAAGGAAAGAGAGTTACAGAGTGTGGACCAGATGTCTGTATGCACCCCTCATATAGATAAATATATGTGTGACATGTAATTAGACGTGTATGTCTACAGCTATACAGACACTCATATAGATCTAGGTATATAAACAACCCACAATATATATCTACACATATATGTGCATATATATACATACATATATATATATATATATATATATATATATATATATATATATATATATATATATATACACACACACACACACACACATATATATATATATATATATATATATATATATATATACACACACACACACATATATATGTAAATACATGTCCCCTTCCATGATATCTGTGAGAGAACATCACACATATTTATTATGTATTTATTATTTATTTATTTATTTATTTGCAGTTGGTTTACCAGGATAGTCCATTGGGCCAAAAGAACCCGTTTTCAATGGAGTCCTGGGGAGAAAAGCTCCAAAAAATAGACATACAGACTAGGTACATACAATAGAGAAAGCTCTATAAGCAAACAAACATACTAGGTACATACAATAGATTACTAAAGATACTTATCAATACACAGATTACATATCAATACACAACATATATATACAGCAGTACATGGGTGCAAAATAGACTTTGATGTGTGGTGTGTAACCCATGTTAAGAACACATTGCATTTGTTTGTGAAGGTGGGATTTGTATGTTGGTGAAGGGTAGTACGCAAACTGTGATATGTAGGTTGAGTCTGCAGACAGAAAAGACAGCACACAGGGCTCATATATGACACATGTGGTGTGTCAACACCATGGATGGGGAGTGTTATTTGGAATGTGTGTGGCATTGAGCCCCCATATGGAAGCAATGGGACCAAGGTCCAAACCCATGAACAGTCTTGACAGCATCTACATGGTCATAAAGGTGCTTGGGCCATGGGCTGTGCAGGAGGAGCAAGCATGTCCACCCTGTGCATGTGTACTGCAGGGCTCCAGGTGATGTAGCAAGTCCCCTATATCTCTGTGGAGCTCTCTATGCACCAGACCCTGGACCTGACCTTGGGTGACTGGGTTGTGTCTTGTGTGTGCTAGTGGGAGGGGGGGCACCATCTCCTGAGGTGGTTCCATCTGAAAGTAGTGCAGTACCAGTAGATGATAAGTTCCCATGGTGGGTCCCAGATGAGATGTGGCCTGGTAACATGGTCAGATGAGGTGGGAGAGGTGGTTCTGCTGTTAACAAACCCCTACACATGCTATTGTGTCACTGTTATGGAACATATGCGAGCTGTAATAGTCCACACAATCCTGGAACATGTCCAACAGCATGCATAGATATCCCCAATAACACAGAATGGCAGATGTGCAGCAATCACATAGCATGCATACCATATGCACATGTGGAACCATAGTGGCACTGACAATGACATGCAGGTGAAATAGTCTGTAACTGGCCCGCAAAAATATTTTGTCCCTAGAGGGAACATGGATATAAACACATAGCACAAAGTGTGGTATAAACACATAGCACAATGCGTGGTACAATACAACATATGTCCCAATAGTAGGTAAGCTGTTGACATGCCAATTGCATTGTTTGAACAGTTTGTTGTAGCTGATTTGGTGGGGGGAGACAGAAATGTGTAGTAAGAACTATGGTAACCCTGCTGTATGAGTTGCTCAGACCTTTTTCCTTCATTATGTCTTCTAGGGAAGATGGCTCATGCAAGACTGCCACCGTTCAGTGTCACAGAAACAGAGGTAATTGTGGAACACATGACAGAGCACTACCCGCTGCTTTTCGGCAGGTCACTCCATGATCAGCAGGGGAGGACCACCCTGTGGAACGATCTAGTCCACTGGGTCAATGATGTCTGCCTGCAGAACTGCAGTTATGAGCAGGTCTGGCATCATTGCATTGACCTGCTTCACCATGTAAATCAGCTTGCAGCTGCAGTACAGGGGGACCACCTCACAACAGGGAGGGGGCATGCTGTCCATCCACCCCTCACTCATGTGGAGGAGCTTCTCAGCAGCCTTGTGGCACCTGCCCGCCTGCAGAACTAGCAACTGGCAAGGAGCATTGTGGAGGTGGGTGCCACCAACACACCGGATGAGGAACATGCAGGTAATGTCCCAGGGCACACCATTAGACAACTCTTGTGTATGCATCCGCATTTGTGCAGGTAGATCATGCATATCTGAGATGTCATATACATAGTCTGTTGCTGTGTAGTACTAGTAAACAGTTGTGCATAAGCTGTAGTATTGTGGACTTCTACTGTTGATGTACCGTAATGCTGCACTCACCCTTTATGAATGCCACAGCTGTGGCCACTGACATCAACTCTCTCACACTCTTATGTAGGTCCCTCCAGGATACCACCAAGGCAGCAGCCTGTAGCCAGTGAATATGGTTCATGTTCATGCTTGACAATACACCGGGCATGTAATAGCTATGAGATATTCCATGCACACATCTAACACACCTACCCATACTGCATGCTGTACATGTTCATGTTTCATTGCTGTGAAATGCACTGCATCACAGTGGAAACCATGATGGGGTATCAGAAGGGTACATCAGACACATGCAAGGTAACAAACATCCTGTCATTGTGAAATGTGTCCACAGGGATGAGAAGAATTGCAGGACACATGGCCTACAGTAGGGACATGTGTGAAACAAAACCCTCATATGGTGCTTCAACTGTAAATATACCTGTATTACAATAGCAACCATTACAGATCAACACTATGTCATAACATTATACTGTGGTCCACATAATTAGCTGGTAGTAAGCTGTTGCACATAGTGTCCCATTCTTGGGACACTGCAAACTGACACATGTGCAGACCATAGTCGGCAAGCATCTGCAAAAAGGATGGAGGTAGGGAGGGTGTGTCATTATGACACAGTAGAGCACTGCAGCAGAGATCCTACGTATGCTAAGAATGGCTGTATCTGCAGACAGTCAGGTTAAGTAATTGGCAGATGTAACCCTGACTCCACAGCAATAGTGACAGCAGTGTGTGAACTCCAAGGGATGTGCAATTGAGTAGGCCTTGCAACCATGCAGAGTTGTGGGACATGTGTAGGGCACCCCCTATAGCCATGGTAAGGACTGGCAGTTTTCAGTGTAATAGTATTGTATTGGTCATACATGCACCGCTGATGTTATGATCTGTAAAGCAAACATCAGGCATTCACAAATGACATCTGCTCACATATCATCCCAGGTATGAGTTGCTCTAACACATAGGGACTGTGAACATTGGAGCTGACATGACTGACACAGTACTACACATGCAGCAATGGTTTGTACACCTGTGAGGTATGGTGTGCAGTACAAGGCAGGGTGCAGAACACGTCCACAGTAACTCTTTGTACATGAGTGCAGTGTTATCAAGGGGAAGGGCCATCATCTACTAACACACCCCATGCATCACGCACATGTATACTGGCGCTAGCATGAAGTCACTGTAGTTGCACTGCATACTGTTGAATACCATATATAATGCATGCTGACAGAAGGGTAATAGGAGGACTGTGTGCACAAAAGTTTGCAAACTCACATGTAGGTGTGCATGTGTGTGTCGTGGGGGAGCTGTTGATTGTGTCTGTAAGTGCAATCTGGTGGAATGGAGTGTGGTCAATGCATGTCAGATGTGTGTGTGTATATGTGTGTCTGTTTGTGTAGGTGTCCATATATGCACAGGTGATTGTGGGGTTGATCACATGGCAGTACTTCTCCTTGGGATTGTGCCATACATGTACATGGAGAGACACATGAGACACCAGGACAACCTGTCTGATATGTGAACACAGGACAACAGATAAAATAACAAGGTCTGTAGCATGGAACATGCATTGGGAGGGAAAGTACACTCTGGGTATACACATCATATTGCCAGCAGCAGATAGATAACTGGCTACCCATGAATGCAGCACTACTAATGCAATGGAGAATTACCAGAGCACACCAGTGAGTGTATCCAGATATTACTGTTGTCCACATGATAGGTTGATTGTGCAGCAGATGTGGCATGGACTGAGCAAGACTGTAGTATGAGACTCCGGTGTGTGACATATGTAGTGAATGTAGCAGCCCCAACCATATAGGGGCCATGTACACCATGACTGGACATACACAGGGTTAATATTCGATGACAGCAGTGAGGCCAGGTACAACCTACTCCACTCAAGTCAGGGAGGTGATGGAGTAACAGGTCATGTGCTGTGATCACACGTGTAGGCATGAAGAGGAATGATATGTTAATGGGTAGTATTAATGAGTGTATGTTAGCAAATGCCATGCAGGATGGGGTACATATGTAACTGAATGTGGGACTGTCTGTAAACCCAGGGACAGGGAGTAAGTAAGGTGGACTGTCAGTGTGTGTGGGTGTACGTGTGTGTGTGTGTGTGTGTGTGTGTGTGTGTGTGTGTGTGTGTGTGTGTGTGTGTGTGTACATGTGTGTACTGTTATGCAGTGCTGTACAGGTCTTAAAGTGTGTGTTTGTTTCTCCCACAGGTGGCGATGTGGGTCAGGGTCCCTCCTGCATGCAACCTGAGGTTGGTGTGCGTACAGACACCGATGATGATGATGATGATGGTACTGTTCAAGCACAGGTGGGGATTGTCAGAGGCTGACACTGTACCATTATTTGTCATCACCCTCCTAGCCACCCCAAGCCTGCACACAGTTACAGTGCCCATACACATCCCATCACAAGTGGCCATAGCAGAGGGACAGTTGGTGGTTGGTGCCGGTGTTCAGGAAAGTGTGGTTTCCATGCTGACTGTGTCAGGTCACAGTCAGCATAGCCAGATGTCTGGCAGGGCACCACATCAGCAGATGTACTGTGTTGCTTATGGGAGGGCCACTGGTCATCATGCCTCTGGCAGAGGTGCCACAACTGGTACCACCAGGAGCATGTTTCAGGCTGTCATGGAGGCACAGACATGTATGGAAATGTACGCCAGACAGGGCCTGAGGCTGCAGAGGGCTGCTTTCTCATCTGTAAGTGATGACATCCGTGAACTTGCTGCTGCCCTCTGAGAACATAACGAGATCATGGATAGATGGTGGTGTGAGATGGTGGGGCTCCTCAACCATGGTATGTCCGTGCTTGAAAACATGGTTGGAGTGGTGCGACGGCTGGGTTGATGTAGGCCAGAAACACCAGCAGCTGGTGGTCAATGTGGACATGCTAGGATGCCAAGCTGCTCCTGTAGTGGCAGTACCAGCCCCAGCACACCACTGGGGGTGCTGTCCACACCACACCACAGCAGGCCTTGTGCACATGCCCCTGGCCAGTCCCAGGTGCACATGGTTCCAACGGACATCTGTCATCATCAGGGAAGAGTTGAACATCAAGGTCTGTACCTGCACATGCCCATGGAACCTCTGGCAGGCACAGTCAGCGTGTCCATGGCCAGAGGTGGTGAACTGCATACCCTGCCAGGTATGGTCTGCAGCTATCCAACAACACCTGTATAGGGCAGCCACATGGCAGAACTGTGTGCATGCATACCTACACACTATGCAACCACACCTAGGGCAACCCCATACCGACACACACCACATCACCACACCCCGATCAAAGAACTAAACCCCTCACCCACACACATGGTGTCAAATGTATAAACCACCCTCAGCCTCAGGCAATCCAACAACACACCCTGAGCATAAGATGATACCTGTGCCACATCCCTGTCATCCATAACATTGATGCAGGGACAGGCTATGATGGTTCTGATGCACATGGTGACTGTAATAGAGTGCTGCAATGTACTACAGTGTAAGATGTTGTCAGGGGTAATGTTTAATGCAAACATGTCAGGTATTGTAGCCATCCAGCTATGATGCATTTCAGTTGTTAGTAACACTGATTGATTGTGATCTCCATAATGTTATCCATTTGTGTTGTAGGTGTACATGTGTCAGCAGGAGGATGGTCTGCAGTCATATTCCACAAGGGTTGTGGCACTGTGGTGAGACCATGGCTGTGACATATCCAGTGTACAGTTGCACATGTCACTGGTTTGTATAACAGTTATTGCCTGTGCCACATTGACAGGTGACCTGCTGGGACATGTATAATCTGCAACCTTATGTCACCCCATCCACATACACGCACATCCTTACTTGGCAACACTGCGACTAGACCTCTATCTAGGTATGTAGTGCTACTGATGTGTGTGCCTTTCATTGCACACACCACACAATGTTTAGGGTGAGGTGTGTACCAGGTTACATGTTACATGCAGAACATCCACAGACATGTACAATATGATAATGGGGGATTTCATGGTTGTATATGGAGAATACATAGTGTGTCATACCATCATATACACATTGACAGACACATAACAGGCAGACACACATCTTAGAGACCTGGGCTTATTGGTGGTAACTAACTAGTCCATGTGTCCAATGTGTTATAGGTAGGCTGCACACAGCACATGCTAACTGGGCTATATTGTGGTGTCAGTTACCTGTATGGTTGATGTTGAAAGTGGTCACCGGAAAGTGGTTCGTGGGACATATACCGGGTGTACCATGGTGTAATGGCAGTGTACACAGTACCTACATCCTCCAATGGATACTGTACATGCACTGGAACCCATTGTGATACTCTGACATACCCACTATCACACATTGCCCATGACGACAATACAACCCATTGTATATCACAACAGTGGTACTACAGGGATATGCCTCTAATGCACATGCCACAGGCAGAGTAGGGTGTTGCATTGTGATGCCTCACCTATGGGCAGTGACAACACTATCTGCACTACTGTGTGGCAATGTGTAGTGTAATAGGAGTATGTGGCCTCCGAATGGTATACCCTACAGATATGCAGATGCAGACATACACACACTTGACAGACCTCAATGGGTTTCCTATGCCTATCGACCAATTTGTACAACACTGTTGTGCTGGTACTGCAAGGCACATGTAGCTGTTAGGGAGAGGGGTGTAACAGTGTACATGTCATATCCAATACAGCAGCGGCCACATCTGACTATGGCAATGGAAGTTGAGGGGGTTGTGAAGGCCATCATGGAATTCCCAACTACAGGTGTACTAACACACAAACACTGCAATCCTCAGTAATGCACATGTACATGTGTTAGTACTGTGGTGCATTGCTGCAGGTGGTCATAGCTGTGTACCCGGCTATTGTCCATGGAGGGATTGGATGTGTAGGGGGTGTGTGTACATTGTTATCATGCCACCTGCCATGTGCCAGCAGGCAATCTATCGACAGACAACATGTTAGTGACTGTCAGGGTGAGAGTGACATGCATTAACCAATCCTCTGGGTGCCTTCTGCACATGGCCACTGAGGTGATCCAGTTGACACGTATGCAACATGTATTACAACACATGGTTAGTGCTTGTGATGGAGACCTTTACCCAAGCATGTTCAGTTGGCTATGGTAGTGTAGTGTAGGTACCCGTGGCATGTGGCCCAAACAGGGTGTTGTCTCCTATATGTGACAGTTAGTACACAGCTGGCCAGAAATGTCAGTGTCAATCAAGCATAGGTTGTCTGTACGTATCCCAGCTGGATACTTGCCATCTGCACATCTGTAGAGGGGCTGACAGACACCAGTTTGGCAAGTAGCTATGCAGTAGGATGAATGTGTCAACAGATAGATGTTTGACAACAATATGTATGCCATTACTACATGTTGTAAGCCCTCACTAACATGCACTGTACAGACGGTACTCTACCATTACATTCCACATGTCTGATTATTATCCAGTAGGGGATATATACGGTGACACAGCCCACACACCAGGAACATGACAGTGAGACCTCAGAGAGCAGCTATGCCCGCAGATGTGCTTGTTGTCAGTAGTAATGCTAGCACTCTACCCTTCCCTGGGACAGCACTGCCAACAGTAGTACCGATATGTTACACTACATGCCAGTGTGAATGCATGTACCCTGGGTTGCTACCCCTGCATGTAACACATTCACATGGATAACAGTGCTGTGCAGGTCTCATATACTTGTGTGTCCTAGACATGATACTCAAAACCCTTTGCTACTGTAATGACAGCACATAGACACATGTAATGTACATGGCAGTACATATACTTATTACAGATGTCATTTCCCAGGGTTTGACATAGCCTTGTATGTTACTCCAAGATAGCCTCTGTGTAGATGATATGCCAATGAGTATAGCTGGAGGTTATCTAGATGGTCAGCATAGGCCATCTGCTTTAGGCCTGTGATTCTAAAGACATGCATCAGGAGATTTTCTTCTTGGGCCTCCACTGACAATTGGCTTTGTACCAAGTTGGACTTTCCCGGTTAACAAATGTAAAATAAAATAAAAAAAAAATCTTATAGTGAGGTATTTCCACTGCCTTCCCAGCTGTCGCAGATGTCTTGTGAGGTACATACAAAACGGGGCATTGTACTCTATACTGGGTGTAATGAGGGATGAGTACAGTGGGACAATTACCTCCATTTTTCTGGATGTAAAGCCCTTAAGTGATGATGTGTGCCACATAGAAGGATTTCCTTACTGTTGTGGCAACGTGGTTAATGAAGGTGAGACAACTGTCCACCTGTGTCCCTATGTCTGTCAGCACACTTTCAGTGTTAAGTGTACTGCCACCTATGTGGTAATTCATGGGTAGATGGCATTTCCAAAGGGGATAACTACACATTACTTGGCATTAAGCTTGAGCCCATGGCTCTGGCACCAAGCATCTGTTTCTATAAAGCCATGTTGTAGAATATCCACATCATTTGGGGATGCAATATTAGCTCCCAGTTTACAGTCATCTGTGACCTTTGTTAGCCAGAGTAGTGTTGGCCTGCACTTCAAAGAAGTAGATGCCAAACAAGAGCTGTCCCAGGACTGACCCTGAGGTACTCCACTTGTCACTTGTCTGCAGCAGGGATTGGACTTGACTACATTTACAGTCTGGGTTCCATCAGTAAGTCAGTTGGCAACCCATCGAGTGATGCAGGAGTTTATGGCCAGCTTCATAAGTTTAACTATGCCTCCAGAGGGGGGGATGTTGTCAAAGGCCTTGGCTAAGTCCAGATAGGCCTTACCCACTTCCATAGCTCCGGAGACTGATTCAAAGTAGTCAATCAGGTTCAGGAGACAAGATCGGCCCTTCACGAGCCCATTCTGGGTGGGGTCCATTGTTTGCTGGTTGCCAATGTCTTTGTTTTTAATTTGCCTGATAATGCATTCCATACCCTTGCAGATCAGACTCGTCAGACTGATGGGATGGTAGTGCTCTGGATCCAAGTGGATTCCACCTTGTGGAGTGTGATAACTGTAGTTGTGTGCCACTCAGTGGGATTGAAGCCTGAGGTGAGGTTATGATTAAACATGGCACTTAGGTGAGATGCAGGGTTATTTTGTAGTTCATGTAGTACACAGCCCGGGATGTCATCTAGTCCCATGGATGCTGTATTCCTAGCAGTGGATACTGCGGTTTCCACATGTGTGGCTGTGATTACTGGAATTTGGCAATCTTTTGGTACTGAGATGGGCCTTTTAAGGGGTGAGAGGAGGGTGAACGTGGCACTAAATCAATCTGCTCTGATATTGGAAAACTCCTTGGAATCAGTATATTTAATGCCATTCTGTTGTAGCTCAGAGCAATTCTGAGCATTGCCGTTTAGATCCTGGACATAACTATGGAATGCCTTGTGGTTGTCTTTGGAAACTATGGCAAATATATTTATGTAACATGCTTTGGCGGATTTTGAGGGATATCAGCTTCTTACTGATGCTGGTAAGGGAGCAGTTTGCATTTTGGGATTATCCTTTTTTCTGCAACAGTTTCATCCTCCTGTTGTATAGTTTGTTTATGGCAGTGAAGCACAAGATTGGCTTCCTTTTTTGGAGGACAGAATCTTATTTCTAATTGGGATGGCACAATTCATGCATGAGTGGATGTGCTCATACAGTGCCTTAGTGTGGGATTCACCAGATGCACTTTCAGCTCCCATCTCCATGGGTGTCATGACGTGTGTCACTTCTGACTTGAGTAGCATGGCGCTGGTTTGGAGAGGGTCTTTATGGAGGTTTCCTTACTAGTGGGTGGGGGTGGGTTGTGGATGTCAATGGCGATTACCTTATGGTCAGACGTGACCAATGAGGGGGTGACTACTGGTGTGGAGCATCTTTCTCCCATGTTGGCAATGACCAGGTCTAGGATATTGGAGACCCTGGTTGGACTATGGATTAGTTCATCCAGCGGGTTGGACTGTATGAATTACAGGCACTGTTGGTAACAGGTGCTGGTACCCAAGTTGTTTTCCCAGTTAATGGCAGGGTAGTTGAAATCACCCAGTATTATGGTGTTTGGTTGTATCTTAATATTCTCCAGTATGTTTACAATGGTGTAATGAGAATCTTGGGGCATGGATTGGGATCTGTAGCAAGCTACAATTTGGATTGCAGTCTTACCTAGTATTAGTTGCATCTGGAGATTCTCAGATGCATTGTGTTGGGAACTAGGCTGGAAGTGTGAATAACCTTGGTGAATATAGACACTCCTCCACCTGTAATGTTGTGCTCTCTGGAGCACTGAACCAGGTCCCAGTTACTGCACAGATATCAATGATCCCCATTTGTATGTGTGCCTCAAGAGAGAGTGCCTTTTTAGGTTTAGACTTCTAGCATTGAGTCACATTACCTTCAGTTTTGCATGCTTGTATCTGTTATAGTGGTGATTTTGTCCTTTGAACTTTGCCTAGATAAGGCATTATGGGGGGGTGCCAAGAGCAGTAGCCAGTAACCTGAATTCCAGGGGCAACAGGTGCAGACCCTCTGGCAAAGCATCGTGGTTTGTAAATCATGTTGTCTCAGGCAGACAGATACTGGATCCCCTTTGAATGATATCAGATGCTTAGCCACTCGTTGAAGTCATTGCTGTGTATATGTATATGTGTGAGTATATATATATATATATATATATATATATATATATATATATCTAAATATGTGCATATATATCTCCAGATATCTATTTGGATATGTATATGTCCATATATGTATGTGGATATGTATATGTGTATGTATCTATATAGATATGTGGATATATGTGTACACATATATGTTTACCATATGTCCAGAACATGGAGTGGAGTCTGACCTCAGCACCAATAGTCCCAACATGAAAGGGGATGTCATGGATGTATTACAGGTATATATGTAGACTGCTGCTACTGTCATAGGGGTGTCTTAACAGACATGTTGGGTGTGGGAGGTTACATCTGCTGTAGACATGTGCACCATTGCCTACGGACAGACTTCCTAGGGGCATCATAGTACAGTACCACTGCTAGCACAGTAATGATCCCGTGGACTACAGCAGGGATATGACCAATATATATGGACAGTCTGTTACTCTGTGGTCAGTCCAGAATTGTACACATTTCCCATTCATGCGAGACATGTGGACCACGCTTCCCAGTGTGGATGTTACTTGCCATGTACATGGGTATATGACAACAATACTGCGGTACATATGCCCACACAGTGTATGCACGCACACACGCCAGTCTGTCCAGACACGCGGTGCTGGGTACACATGGCCACATACTACCCAGTAGATAGTGACATACATCTGTACAGCATACCACTGCTTTGTCAGGAATACACAACAGTTACGCTGGCCTGACAACAGTATGTCTTGCAAATAACTGGACATAGCACACTGGGTAATTACAGTAGGCTGCTAGTCATGTCACAAAGCACTATGCAAACTACAGGCAGACTGCCACAACACTGGACTACATATTGTTTGGGGGAATGCACATGTGCCTGCGATTATAGCAGGCTCGACACTCAGGTCACAGCATAGCATAGCAGACACCTGTGAGAAAATGCATACCCACATCCAGTGTCAATGCAGCCACAGCCACATATGATACACAAGCTTAATATGACACTGTAATGACTGTCTGAAAAATACCAACCTCATTTTTGCCACTCACACACTAACCCTACATACACTGGTCATGGCACAGTGTGGTCCGATGGCTGTCTGTGGTATGAGACATGTGTGTGTGTGGCCCTACAGACGTGAGCCAGTAGGGTACCATTCACTGGAGCAGCATGTAACATCAGATAGAACGGGACCGAGAACAATGGAATCTACCACAGTCTGTACAGACCTCAAGGTTTGTAAGCACAATACACATACTGTCGTCAATCATCCTAACTCAGGGGTCTGCAACCTGCGGCTCTGGAGCCACATTTCTCTTCCACATTACTGTAGTGGCACCTTGTACCTCTGAGGATTAATGGATACTCTGCAGCACAACACACACACACACACACACACACACACACACACACACACACACACACACACACACACACACACACACAGAGTGATCAAGCAATCCCAACACAGGAACACAATTATGGACATATGTTAGGTATTGTTCTTATACACTTTGTTATTTTATATCTAGTATAACTATATATGAAACTGTATATGCTCTGCTGTCTCCATTTTAGGAGTCAGATAGCTGTTGTGCCTCCCGATTAATTTAGTTTGGTGGGTGAGGGGTCAGGACTGGATCTTTGAATAGGTATGGTTGCAGACCCTTGCTCTATGTACACAGACCACTGTACTGTACACACAAACACGGAATGTCCAAGTAATGTCCTCAAAAACAACCCCTACTACACACTAAATGTCCAGCAGCCTGTTATCTGACTGGCTTGTTATCAGGTATGATGTTAATAAATAATGGTGTACAGAACATATGCACCATATATATGTAGTCTTCATCTGCACAACACATGTGTGCATCTCTGCAGTATAGAGGTCAGTGCATGTAACAGTGTTATATGCCCCTGTAAGTCAGTGTATGGGGGGTATGCACCATAAGTATCTTACGGTGTTACAGCATGTGAGGTATACCAGTAGTAAGCTGCCGTAAGGTATGTGGATGTACATTACCATACATTTCACCTTGTGAACATTGCTGGCCTACTGCTTACTGCCATCAGTGTGATTGTGGTGATTTCAATTATGCATGTTATGCAAGAGATACCAGCCATTGTGTCAACCTAGGTCTTTTCTCCCTAGTGACTCTGTGCATTGTGTATGTAGAGGCCGCTGGGCTATACATCTGCATTACATACTGTTGATTGCTTGTTATCCTGTGGCCCAGTCTGTCTTTCCTGTTGTACTACTTGAAGGCCTTGGCATGGACAACAACAGATGTGATGTTTTTGGATTACTGTAATTAATGATCTGTTTGAGAGTTGCATTACTCTGTTTGTATGTATTTCAAAGCATAATCAGCTATATGACATGACATATACAACTGTAATAGTACACAAAAAAACCTTTCTTATGTATACAAACCTGCGTGTTGTGTTACATCCTTTGACTTCTCTGTGGGTATATGTTTCAGGCAACAATTGTCTTTGGTATGGGTGACTCATACACTGTCCATCGGATAGGTTGCAACTGTAGAGATATGGCTGTCCATTATGGTGTGCACCCTCTGACTATTTATCTTCCTCGACATACCCCTGTATGTGTATGTGTAGGTACATATATAGCTAGGAGACAGCGAGATTGCCCCCCACATTTGAAATCATGTTTTGGAACCAGTTTGATACATGCACCATGGCCTCTCCGCGTACCCATGGAGGGGTGGCATAGGAGATTGAGGAGTTTAATGACTAAGAAGCAGTTGTATCTGTTTGATGTATTACATGCCATTCAACTCGAGCAAAACCATGCTGATGACAAGCATGTACGGCATGAATTGTGTGTTCCAGAATCACCACAGAGAAAGAGGCTGATGGGCAAGGAAGCAGCGTTCGAGCAGCTGTTATGGAATAGAGTACAGCTCACTCCATGGGGCTTTGTGCCCTTAGTTGCAAAGCATTGCTCATTCTAACATCAATGGAAATAGCAAATACTTACAGCTGGAAACCATCTGCTTATGCTGATCTTGGATACAGGAATGCTATTATGGCACATGGTATGCCTTATGTTTCAATATGTTACAGGAACGGTGTGAATTTACTGGATTTTGTGGTTTGGGACTGAAAATACATTTCCTACTCTACAGGACTGCATGTTGCTGTGTCAAACACACTTGGTATCACTTTATTACACGATAGGCATTGCATATTTATATGGGTTCGGCAATTCTAAATTCCGCTATGTCATTTTCAACATTTTGGAATGCATTCTTGTGAATTTTCGAACTTCCAGTTCGCATATATGACCATTCACATTTCTGAGTTTCATTCAATCAAAGGTAAACCAGATATGCATGTGACTACACATACACACGCAGAGATATGTACAGTAAGATACATATGTAGAAGGTGCACAAAATATTGAACAGCCACTATGCCTACAGTTCACACCTGAACAACTAGACACTGTATGGGCCACCCATACAAATGACAATCATTGCCTGCAACATATACCCACAGAGAGGTCATAGAAAAAAACACAACACACAGTTTTGCAAGAGTGGAAAACCTTTATTTGTGTACTATTACAGTTCTATATACTATTGCTACTGTAATTGGGATTGTCTTCACAGACATGGTGTGGGTGGGAGGTCACATCAGCTTTCCACATGTGTGTCATTGGCTACTGACAGACATCCTAAGGACATCATAGCAAAGTACTGCTGCTAGCACATACTGCCGCAGAGATATTGGCCAATATGTGTGGACATTCTGACACACTCTGTACAGTCCAGAGGTATACACAGAACCCTTTAGTGTAAAACATGTGTACCATGCCTGACAATATGGATGTTAACAGCCACATAGATTGGTATAACACATAACAACTGGTATACATATGCCACCATAGGTTATGCATTCACAGACCCCTGTCTGGCCTGACATGTAACAACCGCTGGTACAGGGGTTCCATGACCACATGCTACCTGCTAGATATTGACATTCAGCTGTACAACATTCCACTGCTCCATCTGACATACATGACTGTTAAGGGAGGCCCAGAAGCAGTACATCTGGCAAGTATCTACACATGACATCTCACTGGGTAAGTACACTAAGCTGCTAGGCATGTAACAATGCACTGTGCAGGCTACAGGCAGACTGACTCAACACTGGCCTACATCTCCTATGGGGGAATGCACATGTACCTGCATATATAGCAGGCTGTACAGGCATGTCACAGCACAGGGTAAGATACACCTGAGTGAAAGTGCATAACCACAATCAATGAGAACACAGCCACAGCCACATATGACAAGCTAGCATAATATTACAGTATATGCACTATCTATTCAACACCATCCTCATATGTGCCACTCACACACTAACCCTACATATACTGGGCCACTATACAGGTTGGTCTGATGGCTGACTGTGGTATGGGATATGTGTCTGTATAGCCCTACAAACATGTAAGCCAATACAGTAACATACAGTGGAGCAGCATGTAACATCAGATAGGATAGGACGTTGGACGATGGCAACTACCACAGTCTGTACACAGGCCAAGGTACATATTAATAATACACACACTGTCAACATTCACCATAAGTATACAGACCTCAGTACTGTACAAACAACCACAGTATGTCTAGGTTATGTCATCAAATATAGCCTCTACTGTCCATAACATGTGTAGCAGTCTGATATCTCCCTGGCTTGTTATCAGATATGATGACACTAATTATGGTGTACAGCATATATGCACCTCTTCATGCACAACAGATGTACAAAGGTTCACAGGGTTGGGGTTGGAAGCACATACACAGGCCCAATATTGACATGTTTCTGTGATAACTTCAAACATTTACTGTTGTAACAGGGTTTGTTGCAACATATGTCCTATGAGGGATATGTAGTCAGTAACTGTCATGGCTTTCACCATCTACAGACTGCAATCCTCACACTACCTACTGCAGTTCTCAGATAGATGCTCCATGGGTAACACATGAAACCAAAGGCACAACACACTGCCCAGTATTCAGTTGACCCTACAGATGGGGATTCCTCATAAACATAGAGCTGACATGGCAGGTATTAAAACACGTAGAACAGCCATATCCACACACACACTATTAAACCAACATTACTCCAAATGCAGTATAGGAGCACTTACAGTCTGTAGTCAGGTCAGGCACATCCCCTTCTGTGTGTTGCCCTGTTTCCACAATGTATGTTGTTAGAGGTAAATCCACAATCCATCTGAGATACTGTTTGCTAAACAACAAATCTACTTCCTGCTCACAGTGAATGAAAATGGCCAACACCGACATGATGTTCCTAGATACTGGAGTGTGCTTCCATGCAATTGGGTATGGGAATGTTACCACAGCTGTTCAACATGCAATCAGCTAGGGGAGGGCTGCAATTCATGCAGAGGCCATCAGCTGATCATGAGCATCACTTAAAATACACATGCTGCTGCCTAAGCAAAGCAGGTGTAGGTCTACACATCCACCAGAGAGGGTGTGGGAAAGGCAGACAGAGGCAAAGACAAGTCAGGAAGGGGTAGGAGAGTAAAACCTAAGTATGTTTGTGTCACATACCTACCAACTCAGGATATCAAACCCCTGACAACTATGGTGTGCTCTCACAGTTCTATGCAGTTATTGGATGCGCCACATGGGTTACCTGTTGTGGAGCCCTCAGAACATATATGTGATGTTGAGTGACATCTGCAACAGGGATATGGTAGCTATAGAGTAGGTGGCGTACATGTGCCTGTCCACATGAACAGGTGCCAGCGTCAACACAGCCACATTCTCACAGGGACGCACACACATTGACACACTTAGCAAGGCCAGGATTACAACTCATCAGTAGTGGGATTGCCACAACACATCACTGTGCAGGTATCACATGCACCACATGGGTCATATGGAGGTTGTATGGGCAAAGGGTATGAGCAGGTGTCTGACATCAGACAGCATGCTTCAGTGTGCCAATGGGGGTTGTAGTGAGTGTGGATGTGAACATACACACTATACAATACACACACAAACACACAGGGTGCCAGTGCTGACATGTATGGGTGCATGTCTGCATGGGTGTGTGGTGATCGACTGTGCCAGATGGCTATACAAGGCTAGGCAATGGGTGTATCTTGGCATCAGGCCACATGACAATGGTCTGAATTGTGGCTCAGGGCTGTATTTCCTGCATTTGCCCACACAGGTGCATATTGTATCCCCCATCCAGTCACCTGGGTGACTATTATGCGTGGCCAATACTGTGCATCACTTGCCATGTATGTGTTCCTTAGTCCATGACATCGATGGTGTCTGGGATGTGCACAACTCCCACATGCATGTACAGTGACATGTGGAACTGTACCTGGGGTGTCTGGCCCATGTTGTGAACACAGATTATCATCAGATGTGCCAGTCTTGCCCACCTGTGGTGGAAACTGGTAATGGGCAGCAGGTCTACCATTCACCTACATTGATAGCATGCTAACTGCATTCCCTGGTGTCAGTGGCATCTGTCCATACAGGGCACGTTGTCAGGCATGGTATGTCCTTTGTGGGTCACATGTGATGGCACCACAGGTGTTGCAGGTGTCAATTGGGGAACATGGGGGAGGTGCACTGTCTGCATGTACATGCATATTGGACAGAAGGACAGGGTGCCATGCCCTCTGTAGCCCACTGTTATCACTCCATAGTTACTATCAGTGCCAATGTGCAGTGTACTACCCACATATTGGCTGTTGCCTAGGCATGTGTGTGTGTATGAGACATTGGGCTGAGAGTGTGCTCTGGGTAATACTGGGGTTGCTAACTGTGATTGCCTGGCCTTGATGTCACATGCATGTGTATGGCTTTGCACCCCAGCCTCTCAGCTATTTCACATCTGGTATCCCTGTATGGTGGACATTGTGATATATAGTAGGGCCACCATATAAGAAATATGCAAACTCCCCTCCACATTGGCCACAGGTGTCACACACTCATAACCACCTCCACACAGGATAAAAGTTACAAACAGACACACACACACCTGTTATGTCTGGGAGTAGAACTCCTACCTAACTAGGTTGCTAGACTGCAGCACTATGCAGTTATAGTATGTGCCACGGAGATTACTGGAGTACTCCTTCCCCATAGATGTATTTCATAATGAATGACATCAGCAGGATTGCCAAAGTAGGCCATCTGAAATGTACTGGGTGTGACTAGCCTAAAATGCATTTCTCCATACACAGACAGTGACGCACACACACACACACACACACACACACACACACACACACACACACACACACACACACACACACAAAACATCCACAACTGACATGTGTGGGTATAGAACCCCTAACAGAGGTATATATCACAGTACAGAATGGAGCTGGTATAGGATGCACCATGGGGATTACTGGAAAACCCCTTCCCCAAAGGTGTATTTCACAATGAGTGACAGCAGGACTGCCAAAGTAGGTTGTTTAAAATGTACTGAGTGTGACTAGCCTCCAATGCATTGCCCCCTACACAGACAGTGACACACACACAAAACATCCACAACTGACATGTGTGGGTATAAAACCCCTAACAGACGTCTATATCACACTGCAGTATGGAGCTGTTAAAGGGCACACCACAGAGATTACTGGAAAACCCCTCCCCAAAGGTGTTTACTGGAAAACCCCTTCCCCAAAGGTGTTTTTCACAATGAATGACATCAGCAGGATTGCCAAAGTAGGCCATTTGAAATGTACTGCATGTGACTAGCCTAAAATGCATTGATCCGTACACAGACATTGTAACATACACAAAACATCCACAACTGCCACAGGTGGGGATAGAACCCTAACACAGTTCTAAACCACACTACAGTAGTACGTCAATGTACTGAGCTACAATCTTCCCAGAGATGTATTTCTAGGTAGGTGACATCAGTAGCCTTGCCAATGTTGAGTATATGACTTGTAGGCAGTGTGAGTACCCTAAAAAGCATTGTTCTCTACACACACATGCCATGTCTGCGATTAGAACACCTACATAATTACATTATCACACTACAGCAGTACACAGTTACAGGATGTGCTATGGAGATCACTGGGCTACAACTTTCCCAGAGGTGTATTTCTAGGTGGATGACATCAGCAGCCTTGCCAAAGTTGAGTATATGACTTGTAGGCAGTGTGAGCACCCTAAAAAACATTGTTTTCTACACAGACATGCAAACACACACACACTTGCCATGTCTGGTATTAGAACACCTACCTAACTACTTTATCTCATGACAGCAGTATGCAGTTACAGGACATGCTACAGAGATTACAGGGCTACAATCTTCCCAGAGGTGTATTTCTAGATAGATGACATCGGCAGCCTTACCAAGGTTGAGCATTTGAATTGCTGGGAGTGTGACTACCCTGAAAAGCATTGCTCTCTACACAGTTAGACAGACATGCACACAAGCACACACAGTTGTCAAGTCTGGGATTTGAACTCCTAACTAACTTATCACACTACAGCAGTACACAGTTATGGGACACACCACAGAGATGACTAGGCTACAACTCTCCCAAGGGTGTATTTCACATTGGATGACCTCAGCAGGCTTGTCATAGTAGGGTTATGGGGAGGGCAGTGTGTGTGCATGGGCCATAATCCATTCATCTAGGGGTTGACATGCCACATGCAGGCACACACAGCTTCATATTTCACAGATACATGTATACAGCTGCTAGATGACTACTTCCTTGTACAGTCATGTTGCACATCTGGCAAGTGCACCACATAGTCTGTAATGCTGACAGATACTGGTGGCTAGTATCTGCAGTGAGTGACATCTGCACCTCATGTGTTTGGGGCCCTTTGGCTGTGTGCTGAGTGGGACAGGCCAGGATGGCTCCTTGTTACAGTCACCCTCATCCACACATCTATGTCTGTCTACCTTTGGCTTATTATAGTGTGTAGTCCTTACATATATGTCTGTATTCCTATCCACTGTCTGTGCAAGGCATGAGTGGTGCATACTGACAAGTGTCTGCACTAACAACTGCGACTGCCAGATATGTCTGGTCCACTGGTGTTTGCAGACATGGCGTTCAAGTGTTTAAGTGTGTAAGCATGCCTAGTATGACCTTTCAGTATGTTGTTGACTGGCATTGCGTTAATTACTCTAGGTGTGTGAGCATGTCCAGTATGGCCATCTGTATTGCATGTGTGGATCAAGTCCAGGTAGTTTGTACTGCAGTGCTGACCTTTGTGTTGTACACCAACAGGTAGCATGCTGTCTCTGCATGGTATCCATCAATCATTTGGCATTGACTGTTACTACATTTCTGCATAGCGGGGGGCACGCCTGACTGCTACTATATTTCTATGTAGGATGGGGAGGGTACACCTGACTATTTCTACATTTCTAAACAGAATTGGGGGGGCACACCTGACTGTTATTATATTTCTGTGTAGGGTGGGAGGGGCACACCTGACTATTTCTACATTTCTACACAGGATTGGGGCAAACCTGAATGTTACTATAGTTCTATGTAGGATGGGTGGGGGGGCACACCTGACTATTTCTACATTTCTACACAGGATTGGGGGGGGCACACCTGACTGTTACTATATTTCTATGTAAGATGAGAGGCACACCTGACTATTTCTACATTTCTATACAGGATTGGGGGGCAACCTGACTGTTACTATATTTCTGTGTAGGATGGGGGAGGGCACACCAGACTATTTCTACATTTCTACACAGGATTGGGGGGGCACACCTGACTGTTACTATATGTCTACATAGGATGGGGGGGCACACCTGACACTTGCACACATTTGTTAGGACTGTACTGATATGTCGGGTAGTCCATTTCAGTCTGTAGTCTTACCTATCATGCTGGATAGAGGCATACCAGTGTACTAAATATCTTAGCTTTTAATTATCTACATATTAGTTTCTGACTTTCTAGCCTTCACAGCTGACATCCCACTGCCTGGCCTGCTGTCATCTGTCTGTGTAGAACTGGGGGGGGGGTACCCATATGCCTCATTCAGAGGCCATAGCACAGCATTTGTTTGTGTTTGTCTACACCTGTCCTGCTGACTGTGACTGGTGTTGGGTATGTGACCCCCCCCCCCTGACTGGCATGTCTGCGTCCCTGACCTTGTAGGTGTCCCAGTATTGAGGGTGGTGCTGCAGGGCTGCCTATGTTGGATGCACATAGAACACTTCCTACACCTGGTTAGGCACAGGTATTGTAATGTTTGGCATCCCTTTTACTGTATGTGAGAGTTGGAGAGAAGTGTTATTCCCTGGGTCCCTCCCATGTCAGTGTATGTGCTATGCGTTGCCTCTTTGCCAAGGTCAGGGCATACTGGGCATGCTTCCTTCTGCCTACTGGGGCAGGCTCAGTTTGTTCCTCCTCCGAGTCACTCTGTGCCTGTGCAGGCCCTGGCAATGGTGGATGGCTGTGTGGCCCTGCCCCATGCTGCTCATGCTGCAGCTGTTTCCACAGGATCATATTGTGCAGCATGGCACATACAAGGACAATTTGGGTACATGTAGCTGGTAAGTACTGGAAGGCTCCACCAGATGTATCCAGGCACTAGAACCGTGACTTGAGCAGCCCAAACAAATGCTCTATTATGATTCTTTTTTGTGCGTGTGTGTCATTATGGCGTTCTTGTTCAGGTGTGTGTGCATTTCTGATGGCTGTCATCAGCCACGGCTCCAGTGCATATCCAGCATCCCCCACTAGGTGACCATGTGCAATGTCCCCACTGGCAAATCTCTGGTGCAGCTGTGTCAGATGCCAGATGTGAGAATAGTGATAGCTTCCAGCACAGCCAGCACACACATTCATTATTATGCCCTGGGCATCGCACATGGCCTGGCAGTTGATGGAGGGGAAGCCCTTGTGGTTGATGTAGACCCTACCCCGCTCACCAGGTGGTGCTTCGATGCATATGTGCATGCAGTCTATTGCACCCACTACCTCAGGATATTCTGCTATTTGGTGGAAGAGATGCATATTGCTGGCCAACACCTCACGGGTGTTGGGGAAATATACGTGCTCACTGACATATGCTGACATGGCATCCAGGAATTGGTGGAGGACTCTGGATGCTAATACCTGTGAAATCCCCATCATATCCCCAGTTGGCCTTTGGAAGGTACCTGTAGCTAGTATTCTTAGGCCTACATATACCTTGGTATCCACCGGGACGGATTCCCCTCTGTTAGTTCTGTGTGTCAGGCATGACTGGCACAGGTCAAAAATGTTCTGTAGGAGGTCCCTGTCCACCCTATAGTGCTTCACTATCTCCAGCTCATATAGCCCTGGGTAGTTTACCCTGGGTCTTTACACTCTTCTCCATCTCCTCATTGTGAGTTGGTTGGCAGCATTCACATCCTCACCACCCTCAGCCTCTTCCACAAGTTGTATGATAGCTATTGCAGCCCCTAACATTTTGCTGTTGTGAGTGTTAAAAGTTCCCCGCTTGTTTACACCGGTGGTGTAGAGTGTAGGAAAAATCAGAAGGATAGGTGTTTGCATAGTTTAGAGTAGTGTTTTGGGCTGGGCTGGTCTGCTGCCTGTGTAATTGGCTGATTCTGATACATTTCACCTGCCAGCTAAGCTAGTACTCCTTGATTACCTTCCTACTGCTGTTTTCCCTTCCCATTGCCTTCTCTTTTAAGCCTGTGTGTGTGCCGTGCAAACACAGTGCTCAAATGTGCATACTGCTACTATTTCCTGTTTAACTTCTTTTTTCCTCCTGTAAAACCTGGTCCGTGGCGCGCACACCTGCTTAGGCTGTGTAAAGACTGCTAGGCAGATTTAGACACACCCCCTAGCTTAGCTGTGCTAAGCTAGGAGAAAACCCGAGCCACAGGGCTCCAATTCACTTACAGTATGCCTGACACCCCCCTCCCCATGATGTCACCTACCTCCAAGGATTGCACCAATCTATTCCTACTCTTACACTGTTGGGACCTGACTCACATGCTGGGGAAAACTGGGATTCACTATCCTTCCCCTCATTTGCATAGGATTGCCTGCTAATGCTTAGTTACATGTCTCACACTGAGCGTCCCCCCTTAGCAACCACTACTCACTGGCCAGGTTGTTTTCTGCCTGCCATTGTCTTGCATGGCAGAATACTAATTTAAGTTAGAATGCTTATTCTGGGTTTATTTTATTATTTCTCCCCGATCATGTTTGCGTGCCGCTGCCCTACGCTTAAACAGCCGAGATCGACTAAAAAAAATAAAAGTTGATTTTTTTTATTTTGTTCGCTGTTTGCAATGCCAATGGCCTTATACTTCACCATTGGCATGCTTACTACTTGATATGCAACCTTTATTCGGAGCTGCCATAGCTCCATGTTGGATTTTGCAGAAATGTATTTGGTTACTAACCGAGTACATTTGTGCAGATAGCATTAGTCTTGCACTGACTGTAACAAGCTTTCTGGATTGCAAAATCACCTAATTTGCATGGCTTTCACCTGCAAATGGGGTGATTTGCATACCAGGGCTTAGTCTGAATTTAAGACAATTATACTATTCCCTAATAACTTACTTAATAGAGCAAGGTAGATGACGCAGTGAATAGTCCTTGTTGTCAGGCCCAAGGCAGAGTACAGAATGCTTGGTATTACTAAGAGATATCTCAAAATAATATATAAAATATTACCTCTGGGATAGCTTACAGAATGACATAATTTCTGGTCATCTGACTTCTAGTTTCCATGCAAAACTTCCATTGCTGGAAGCTGGCAGGATTTAGCACCTACCTGTAAAAATACACACACAAGGGCTTTTGCTCAGATCTGTGGCAGGTGCTGGAAGTCATAAAATAATTTCATACCTCTGTGTTTCCAGAGTAGTAATTATTTCACCCCAAAGGCAATACAGCAAGCTTCCTTGTACAGACATTATGTCTCTGGCTGCACTGAAAATGGAGAAAATGTCAGATGTATTTTAAAGTTTGCTGGACTGAGGTTAACCTCCTGTTTTCCAGTTCCTCTGTTAAAACATATACATTTAAACAGTTACAATAGTACATGTACATTTCTGTTCTCAGTAATAGGGCACACTGTGGATACATTACAAATGCAAGCTCTTTACAAATACCTTCTCAACATAAACATCTGTACAAAGTAGTTTGATATACACATGACATAGAGTTCTGATGGATTTGTAACACAAGCATCTTGTATAAATCAGTTTGATATTCTCAAATTACATTTAATTATTTACAAAATTCCAGCTAGCTGTGCTGGCAGTACCTCCTGTCATCACACTTAAATTTAATATTTCTCCATAATCATTGTTCTGTGCTTTATTGTCTCCACTGTATCATCTGATTGGTTGTTTATTCACACAGATGCAATGACTGCTTTAAATATTAATTCTCTCTCTCTTAATGTTGAATTAACTTCTGTTCCAGCTTTCTCCATTTCCACTTTACTGGAAAAAATGTATGTTCCAGCTTTCTCCTTTTCCACTTTACTGGAAAAAAAATTCTAAGCTTGCTTCCCCTCTTTCCTGTGGCAGGTCAGATATGGATTTGCTGTGTCCAGGACTGTTTGTGAGCTCCTTAGCACCCCCTTAACTGGGCTTAAACTATTCCTGGCACCATAAAGTCTGTTCTTCAAAATTTCCCTTGCAACTAGCCAGCTTTTTAGTTTTAGCACTCATCTGTTTCTTTGATCTCAGCACTTGACCAGAACTCATTGTAAGGACTAAATAAGTTACAAATTATACAGCACTCAACTTTCCTCACTTGTCTAGAGGAAAACAGTTTTTAGTACTTAATAAATAAGCACCTAGTCAGGCATGTCTAAAGGTCAGCTCCGGGTGTTTTCTCCTGTCTACCCAATGAATCTGGGCATCTTGGGACAATGCAGCAATTGCCTCATGTACACAGACAACCCTTTCCTCCTACCACCCAACACTAGGACCTGTGAGAGATCCACTTATATAGCCAAACTGGAAGCAAAGCTCTCTTCACCAAAGACTGGCCCAGACAGACAAGAGTAGAAGGTAAACACTTGAACCCACCACACTCATCACATAGTCCCTCAAAACCTACACCACCAAAACACACACACAGAAGCACAAAACACACACCTACATTCATGGAGGCTCTCAGTACAAATCTGCCCAAACAACAGAGACCTCCAAAGCAGAAATGCAAGCAACCTCCACCCCCCAACACAACCCAAATGACACATAGCCCACATATTCAGTGTGCCACTCAACTACAGCCCATAAGGCATAACGTACCCAACACTCTAGTCATAGGTGACTCTATAGTCAGGCGCACTGATGTTCCACTCATCAAGTTAAACAAGGAAAAAGTTACTGTCAGCTGCCTGTCAGGTGCCAGGATCCACCACATAATGCATGCACTCAGGTCACTCCACAACAAGTACAAATATGACTCTGTCATTGTCCATATTGGTTTGAATGACCTGAGACATACCTCCCTGGACTACATGAAAAGAGACATGGAGGAGCTCTCTGATCTTGTAGCCCAGGGCGATGTGACCCTAGCCCTGAGAAGCATCCTGCCATCACCCAGAATGACACCACAGTACAAGGACAAAATTACTGACTTTAACAATTGGCTAAGCTTCTGGTGTCATTCTAAGGGAATCCAGTATCTGTCTGCCTGGGATGACATGATCTACAGACCACGCTGCTTTGCAGAGATGGCCTACACCTGTCGCTCTTGGGATTCCGGATACTGGCAAAGGCTCTTGCCATCCCTATAGTGCCTGTTTTAGGCAAGGTTCAAATGATAAATACACCACCATAACAGATACAAGCAAGCAAAATCTGAGGGTAATGCTACTCAATGCTAGAAGTCTAAACCTCGAGACACTCCTTAAAATGGAGAACATTGACATCTGTGCAGTGACAGAGACCTGGTTCAAAGCTCCAGAGAGCAACCCTGCATTACCAGGCTATAATTCATACCAAACCTTTCGGCCACCAAACCCGGACCGAAGCACTAAAGGTGGAGGCGTGTCCATATTCATTAAGGATATCCACACCTCCAAGCTAGTTGCTCAGCATAATGCATCCGAGATTATCCAAGTTCAACTAACTCTGGGCAAAACCGCAATCCAGATTGTAGCTTGCTACAGACCCCCCACCATGCCCCAGGATTCCCACTCCTCTTTTTTTGATACACTGGAAAATATTAAGGTACAACCCAACATTCTAATAATGGGTGACTTCAACTACCCTACCATTAACTGGGAAAACTACTCATGCACCAACTCTTTTGCTCAACTTTTTCTGGAAATCATCAATTCCAACGCCTTGGATCAACTTGTCCACACCCCCACCAGGGGCATCAATATCCTAGACCTGGTCATCACCAACGTGGGTGACCAGTGTTCCACACCAGAGGTCAGCTCTTTGTTGGTCAGATCTGACCACAAGCTAATCACCCTAGATAGTCACATCCCACTCCCACCCCCCATTAGGAAAACAACCGTAAAAAATTTCACCAAAGCCAACTTCATGCTTCTTAAGACTGAAGTGGAAAACTTCACGACACCCATGCAGATGGACAATCGAGGTACGACTGCTGAATCCTACTCAAATGCACTTTATAAGCACTTACACGAGTGCATGGATCATGCTATCCCTAACAGAACCAAGATGCTATCCTCTAAAGAAAGGAAGCCAATCTGGTGGTCTTCTGCCATAAACAAACTCTACAACAGAAGAAAGAAACTGTTGCACAAAAGAGTAAAATCCCACGATTGGAGGAACTCCCTGGTCAGCCTCAGTAAGAAGCTGAGATCCCTCATAAAATCCTCCAAAGCTAGTTATGAAAACAAAATTGCCACTGATTCTAAAGACAACCACAAAGCATTCTATAGCTATGTCAAAAATCTCAATGGCAACACTCAAATCTGCTCTGAGTTACAGCGCAATGACACTAAATATACAGAACCAACTGATATTGCCAACATCCTGGCAGATAGGTTCAGTGCTAACTTTACCACCCTCTCACCCCCTAAAGGGCCTATCTTTATACTGGAAGAATGCAAAGTTCCTGTAATCACGGCTGTACAGGTAAAAACCTCACTCTCCAAAGTCAAGAACATAGCATCCATGGGACCTGACAACATCCCAGGCTGCCTTCTACATGAACTACAGAATGAACTGGCACCCCACCTAAGTACCATGTTCAATCATAGCCTCACCTCAGGCTTTGTGCCCATTGAATGGCGCACCATAACAGTTATCCCACTCCACAAAGGGGGGGGGCCACAACAGACCCCGGGAACTACCGCCCCATTAGCCTGACGAGCCTCGTCTGCAAGGCCATGAGACGTATCATCATGGAACTCATAAACAAGACATTGGAGATCTCCAAACTCTGGACCCCACACAGTGTGGGTTTGTAAAAGGCAGATCATGTCTCCTAAACCTGATAGACTTCTTTGAAGTAGTCACCAAAGCCATAGATGAGGGTAAGGTGGTTCACACAGCCTATCTAGATCTCGCCAAGGCATTCGACACCACCCCCCACTCTGGAATTATAGATAAACTCACTAAACTAGGTATAAATCCCTAAGTCACAAGATGGGTTGCCAACTGGCTTACTGACAGAACCCACACTGTGAAGGTAGCAGATTCCAAATCAGACTTCAGACCAGTGACAAGTGGAGTACCACAGGGTTCAGTCCTGGGTCCTCTCCTGTTTGGTATATACTCCTCTGAAGTACGGACTAACAAAGAAGGTCTTTGGCTAACTAAATTCCCAGATTACTGCAAACTAGGAGCCATAATCGAAACTCCTAACAATGTGGACATCCTACAAAAGGGCCTCACTGAGATGGATGCCTGGTGTCAAAGACATCGTCTCAAGCTCAATGCCAAAAAGTGCATTGTCATCCCCTTTGGTAAAATCTCTGTACCCATGAACTACCACATAGGCGGTAGTCTACTTAACACCAAAAGTGTGATAAGAGACCTTGGTACACAGGTGGACAGTAGTCTCTCCTTTGATAATCACATTGCCACAGTGGTCAGGAAATCCTTCTACATGGCACACCTCATCACAAAAGGTTTCTCATCCAGAAAAAAAGAGGTCATTGTTCCCCTCTACTCATTACTCATTAGACCCATTATAGAGTACAACGCCCCTTTTGGTATGTACCTCACAAGACATCTACAACAACTGGAAAGGCTGCAAAAATACATCACAAAGAGGATTACTGGCCTCAGACAGATGCCTTATGCAGACTGTCTCAAAAAACTCCAGCTTTACTCCATCGCATATCGCCTACTCAGAGGCGATCTCTGCCTAACATACAAAGCTATGTCAAACCCAGAGCTGTTGGACATGCTCCACTTAAAGAAATCCCAATCCGTCTGAGCTACACGCTCTAGGGACCTAAACCTTGTCACCACAATAAACAGAACATACTGGAGGGATAGATTCCTGTCCCAGAGACTTCCCATACTCTGGAACAGACTACCTGTCTATGTCAAACAGAACTCCTCATTAGCACTCTTCAAGAAAAATCTTGATGATTGGATGGGTAATAGGAAATTCACCCCGGGGATCACTTCTGTGGTTCTGCTTGACAGGGGCACAGGAAAATAATTTTTTTGGGTAGTGAAAGCCAGGTTACCTTTTTGGCTAGGCTTGTATAGGCCCTAGGGCCAATAGCCTAGTACCTACCTATGCACCTATGAACCTATATGACTGACGCAGTCTGCACATATATAATAGTTTTACTATGTTTCTTCCCTTTTCCTCATGATATACATTTTACTGTCTCAGACAAAATACTCAGCTTTGATTCTGGAAAGATTAAAAGGTTGTTGGTTCTTGGATTAATATTCCAGTACTGACACCATAGTGCAACATGGGGGGGGGGGGGTGCTGCTGTCCTGAATTATTTGGATGAAACATTAAACTGTGGACCCATCTGCCTGACTTTTTCGTAACTCAGATAGAGGTTGTAGGGAACTTTTTGAAAATAGTAGGAAATGTTGTGTAGCTTTTTGATCATATTATCCCTAGTGATGATAAATACCGTCATGAGTCTCTTCTTTAAATAGGTAATTCCAAAAAATAGGTCATTACCTAATATGATTAAATCAGTCAACAATAACTAACTAAATAAATAAAAATAAAAATAGAAACAGAAATAAATTGTATCCCACTTAACAGTACCTCTCAGTATAAGAGTTCCACTGGCTTCATCAGCACGTTGTTCTTGCAGTTCATTTAGCCTTATATTTGCTTTTACCTCCTAATCGTGTTTTTAATTTATTCTTGTATTTATTTTTTGTTCCTGCATTGCATAGGTTCACCCCTTTTGAGATTTGTGGAAGTCCTTTCACATGTCATCATCACCTCACATTCTATATTCCATCCCTGGTGGCCTACACTGTCACAACGGAGGTTCAATTCCTGGTAAGAGAAGTTTCAATACTGATGCTGTAGTTCTTCTCAAACTCCATCTTTACTTTTACCATCTAACTATGTATTTATTTCAGACATCATTTGATTCCTTGTTGCCAGGTCTTTCCTCTTACCTTATTCATGACAGCCTCTATCTCCTTCTGTTGCTATTCAGCTTTATTTTGTCTCTCTTCTATCTCTTTTATACATATACTTCTGTATTTCTTCTCCTTTATTCCTCAACCTAATGCCTAAATTCATCCCACACTTGCCTTGCAGTTTTATGCATTCCAGTCGACATATTGCCTTGACAGAGATTTAACAGCCATCACTGTACCGCCATCTTTCGTCCTGGTACTCTTTAATGTTACTAGATTTTATCTTCAAGCCTATTTTATCTTTCATTTTCTACAACATGATCCATTGGCAAAACCAGATACTTAAAAGAAGTGGGGGGCATTTTATCTTAAAACATGCTTTTAGGTAAAGGTGGCATGCGTTAGTTATATATGTGGCCCTCTGTGTTTGCTGTCCGGCATTTTATGTCGGAAAACTGAACAGAAAAATTCAGAGATATATATATATATATATATATGCTATTAACAACAAAAAAAAACAGAATGCTCTTGCAAAACATGAATTTAATCAGGACATAGTTTTTTTTTTTATTTTAATTGACTGTAAAAAGAAAATCTATTAGGGGATACCTACCTCCTATTTGTTAGAAATCTTAGAACTACACTGGCAACTCAAACTGGATGTGCCCTTATGCCAGGCTTAAAAGTTGTAATATAAAATAGCCCCCCTAGCAAAGTACAAGGCTTATTTACGCTAATTTGTGTGTGGAACTTATGGAACTTATTTACATTGGGCATTGGTCAGTATTTTCAACTTTGAGTTTTTAGTATACACATTTAGTTACTTGTAGTCAATCTACTCTCAGTCCAAGTGGTTTAATATTTTATAATAAATATAGTTAGTAATTTTTAACACTTTGTTTTTTGACAACAATGGATATGTATTTCCCACAAATTTATTAACATAACAATTTATTATATGTTTTACCTTTGTTGTTAATTGTTTATACTTTAGGACCGATTACTAAGGACTTGCTTTAAAAAAATTTTTAAACTGTTTGTAACTTTACAGTATATAAACTGTTTGGCGCCTTTTTCTGTGTTTAGCCTCGAGGAAGCTACTTGTTGGTAGTAGTAAGCAGCTATTGTTTGTATTTTAATAAACTCGCGTTAAGGCACTTGGACTTTTTGGACTATTTCACACTCTCTCCCGTTTTTCTAAAGTTTGTTTTCCGCTGATTTGTTGGATTGTAAGACTGAAATTAGAAAGCATCAAATGTGAAAGCCTAATTCTGCTATGTTATCTAAAATGCCAAGTAACATCATGATGTCTCATTCTGTCAAAACTGAGAGTGATATCATGCTGTAGTCAAGAACAGGAATGGTGAGACAGCGTGCAAACCAGAAGGATGTAGCAAGCAAAACAATTAGTGATTATACAACTGATTCTGGCAAAATGCCTTCCCAATACCATCTGCTGTCTTTTATCTGGTGACTCCTTGCCCTTCCTCTGTTAATAGAGAGGAGAGTATTGCTGTAATTTTCATGCCTGGCTTAGATCTCTATTCTTCTCTTTGATGGTCTCTTACATAATATAGTTTTTGCAAAAGGAGACAGATAATTTGAAGCAAAACCGGGAAATTTTTCACAAGGACAGGGAGGGGAAACAATAAGGTCTTTCTTAATGAAAATGCAAAGATTGCACAACGTCTAGTGTAATAAATAGAATGCAACAATAACTCAAAGTGTGTTATTATTTAAACACAATTGTCTTTTTGGAGGTGTCATTTCACTTTTTAGGCCTAGCCAGAAGAAATGCACAACTGACTATACTCCAGCACAGAGCATTGTCTTTCAATGTCTAGAGAAAAACAATTGCATACAACCTTTTTGTGGTGTCCCTTATTTTCTACCAAAGAAAGCTAAAAAATGCTGATTTAATTATAACACATTACATCACTTTAGTGAAACTGAATATGTACTTGGAGCAGTCTTTTTCATATGTGTACATCTTTTAAGTTCTTTTTAAATTTGTGTTCTGGAGGGGTCATGGACAACTGTTTTTGATGGGAAACCAGTAGGCCAACACATCCCACATGGAAAAGGTTAACCGGTCATGCATATGGTATTTATTTGAAGATTAAATACATCCAAACTATCTACATAGACAGTCAAGATAAATGTCTTGTTATGCTTTCCTTTATGTATTTATTTGGGAAAGGGAATGGGAGATAGTTTTCTTGTTACTGGACTTCCAGTAGATCACTAGATGTACTGGAGGACACAAAGCTTACCCATTTACTAACTTTCCCCTCCACTGGCAGTCTGAAAATTTGTACTTTAACTTCTGAATGATGCATCCTAAGACTCTTGGCAAAGTCATGTTGCATCCTCACAATTCAAACAATTGCTTATATCTCTAGGACCAAATCTGTTAGTAAAATGTGTAAATGACAAACTGGCCAGCACAACCACGTATGTGCAGTGGTCACATTTATTAGACTCAATAACTTAAAACTGGATTTTGCAAGCTAAAATAAAAATGTAGATGTTAATTGTGTAATGTTGTGTGAACAACATGCAATACATCAGTAACTGCTCGAGCTAAACATATAGTCACTAGCAATTTATTTGCATAGCTGTAAGTTTTCATATGAAAATCAAGCAGTTCTGTCTGTGCCTCTTCCGTATTGAAATATTTAGAGAAATACAATTATGATAACATACATAAGTAGTATATGAACAACACTTAATGTCTCTTCTGCTGCACTAGATAAAAATTAAGTATCATTGCAGCTGTGTCACCCATCCTATGAACTTTAAGATGAAATCTTTCAATGTTTTGTATGCCAAATGTTTTTTATTCAAATATTTTATTAAATTTTCCATGAAAAATAAAAGACAGCAAATGACAAGCAGTATTCTCATTCTAAGACAAAATGTTGACAAACAAAATAAAAGCTATTTACAATATATACATAGGCCTGAAGTGAAACTGCAGACCATTGTTAAAATACACAAGTTCTTTAGTGTAAGTATCAGTTCAGAAACCATTATGGTCCATTTGTAAAGTCTCAATAAGTGATAAAACTTTTGTCCAAGGTTTATTAACAAATGTCTTTAAATAGATTCTAAGTTCTTTGGTCTTAGTTTCTTTGATTGCCAGGTCTTTCACTGAAGACAAGAAATCCTCAACAGTAGGTGGGCTGTTAGTTTTCCATCTTCTGGTAATGCATTTTCTGACGATAGCAAGTACTGATCATAGTAAATATGAATTATTTTTATTCAAAGAGTAACCTCCATTCACATTGAAAAGAACTAATGATTTGGACAATGAAAAGGAATCAGGAATAACACTTTGAGAAAATCATCAATGCTGTTCCAATAACCCTTTAATTTAGGACAATCATAAAAAATATGTGCCCAATCAGCTTTGATATGTTCTGTACATCTCCAGCAGGATGTGTTGGAGCTATTATCAGTGGTGGCTGGTGACTTCAAATCAAAGGGGGGCTGCAGGAGATAGCCAAATGGGTGGGGTCAATGGGAAGGGGTGCAGACAACTAGAAAGGGGAGGAGCTATGCTCAAAACCACAAAAACTAAACTTTAATTAAATATGCTGTCCTGGGTGCGAAACCCTCATTATGAGAGTCCAATCAAGACAAATGAAGTGTAAAAGAATAAAAATATTTCAATGCATTGTCTGCTTGACAGCTTACTTAATATCTAGATGGAAACAAAAAGGTTGTGAGGCATGAAAAAATAAATTACTTTTTAAATACATTACTGGAATGCCAGTCAAAATCAAGTATAAGAAAAACATGCAGCACTCAACTCAAACCGCTTCTCCTTGCACTGCATTATAATTTATATTCAGCTTTATTAAAGTACCAAGTAACATGCTGAAAGTAACAATCTCTGTGATGCCCCCACTTGTAAAAATGTTTCTTATCCAAAAAAGACCTGCTGCCTGACAACTGTCTGCTTGTTTCATGGGGAAAACATGATCAAAGTTAAAAATGAAAAGCAAACAAGCTCAAGATACATTGCCTAAAGGATTACTGTACAGGCTATGGACCACACATAAATGGCATTCTGTTTAGTTTACAGGTAAAGCCCTCAGAGATCACCGGAAGTCTCCAACAAGTGTAATGCGCTTCTTAAAATAATGTAATCCTGTCCTTTATTACAAATACTGTCATATGCATTTCAATACCCAACGCTTATACATTATCTAGTTAAGTATTCTCTGCATGGCAACAACAGAAAGGCTTCAGTGTTGGCAATTCTTTAACAGTATGCTTATTAAAGCTTACTCGCATATTATGATCTCAGACAAGCTTACCTGATAGTCATTAAAGCATTGCTACTTAAAACACAGAGCAACAGGCACTTTGAATAATAAGCATAAATCAACAGTACAAAAATATGACAGAAACCAGACCATTCTGCAAAATCAAGAACAGATGAAAAGCCACTGTAGTACTTGTGTTTACCTTGGATGGGGGGATACCCTGCACATTTATACTGCATGGGGGGATACCCTGCACATTTACACTGCACAACTGCTCCTTGCCTTGCTTGGACACATCCATAGTTACTGCATGGGGGAGTGGGGTGCAACAAGTATGTCACAATTTGAAATGTCTCTGGCTGACTGATGGCCCTGGCACATTTGTCATACCTCACCCTCAGAGCAAAGCCATACATAGAAGTGGGACAAAGGCCCAAAAATAAGGACAATTTTAAATATTGCTCTTATAAACTTAGAAAGATAATAGAATAGTAGGTCTTGCATTAGTATGAATTTTCTGGAGGATATGAAATCTGAAACTCAAATGTCTGTCATTATTTTCTAACTTCAGTCTTTAATGATTTACCACTAATTTGCCAAAAAACAATTTTATGAAAAATGGACCAAAAATGTGATGCAAAAATATAAAATAGCCACACAATACAGCTGGGAACCTGTCAAAGAAGGGACACTTTTTTAATAATAGTACTGCTAACTTGAGCAGCTGACAAAATAAAAGAATCTACATGCATTTCTGAAATAAAAGTAATCTATAACTCTGATTATTACAGTTATTTCTAAATTGTAAACCCTCCATGTTTTCTTCCAAAATTGCTATTTTGCGGAGGGATTATTAGGGGAAGAGCAACACTTTGAGCCAAATTTGGGGACAGTTGAGAGGTCTGGCTATGCCTAATTCTATAAAGCAATGTATTTGCATGTACCTCTCAACCTGTTAATGCAATAAATCTGGACAAGGCCAAATATATTGGGGAAACATAAACAGTACTAAAAATTGCTCTTGTATAAACTGAGACAGTTGATAGAACAGGTCATACTTCAGCATGCATTTTTCTGAAGGTTATGAAGTCTGAAACTCAGTGTCATTATTTAGTGACTTAATTCCTAAATGATTTTCCAGACAACCACAAATATTATGAGGAACAAACCAAAAATAAGGAGCAAAAATCTATTTATTCTGTGAAAATCTGGACAGTTGGGAGGTATAGTTCATCTGGGGCTGTCTTTGAGTTTGCCACCCTTCCCCCTCACAAAATCATGGTCGAATTGAGCCCCCCCCCTGCAGCCATTCCAATGATCCATTACTTGGCTATTTCACTCCATTTACCATAAACACTAATGTGCATACTGCTTTACTTCTATGATCTGGATTTCATTTGAAAGTTTTATTTTGCATTTTACAGCACAGACACTAAGACATCTGCTAAACAAACCAATGCAGTCTCACAATGAAAACAGGCTTAGCATTAAAAACTTCTCTCCCCTTGAAACACACATTCAATGAAACAGCATTGAAACCCACATTCAAAGAAAATACATTTTGCCAGTGGCAGATAAAGATTAACTTTGGGCTGTTTTCAAATCATAGGCCCCTTGCACATGAAACATACATGTGCTCTTTGATACACCTTCCTGATTCTACTAAATTATATTCCTTGCACAATACAGTACAGTTGTTAGACAGCATTTTAAATTTATTGTTTTGAACATTTTTCCAGTAAACAATGAAACAAAATGCATGCACCAATGACAAAACTACCCAATTCAGAACATTTCCATCATAAAAGTCTACTCAACCTTCTACAGTCCACCAGTATCAGTAAATATGCACAATTTCTGAAGTAGTAAAAGTCATCTAAATAATTCCACATTAAAAAAATCTGTAACCATAAAGAGGTTGCTGCTAGCAAACAAATTTATATGTCACTGTTTATTTTTCTACAAATAAAGTGCCTGTTGCCCTTGAGGAATAAATTGCCTATGTTGCATGCATTAAAAAAAATAAGCTAGTAATATCGCAATAGGGACTGTATGGCAAACTGATAACAGGTTCATAGTTACTACTCTAGGTATCTTTGCCAAAAAGGACTGCAGCATCCACCCACTTTACAACACAGTATCAGCAATGCATCTATCTACTGTGGGAGTAGAACCCACAGCCTTCTGCATCAAAAGCAAGTACACTACCTGTTGTGCTATTAATGCAAGCAGACTCAGAATAAGCAGCACTAAAGTTTTTTTCCCCTGCAGCTCTCAGTTCCTTGTAAAATCCACTCAACATGCAGTTGTATCTCTGAACTTTGCAGCACAAGAAATCTGGAAAAAGCCGAAATTTATTGTGGTGGGGGAGACAACCAGGGACACATTTTAAACATTGCTTGTATAATGTTGGAAAGTTGCTAGAATAAAATGCTGTGTTACCACCATACATTTCACTGCCACATCTTTAACCCAGGGGACCCTGTGCAAAACAGTCAGAGAAACATACCACTATGCCAAATCAGCTGTTTTGTAAAAGAGAGGAAGACAAACTTAAATGGCTACCATTTAGTGAATTCAGTTCTCAGCATAGCTGTCAACCTCTTGGCACAAAACACCTGAACAAAGCCAATAATGGGGGGAATACAGCCCCCAAACATATTCAGTGAATTCAGTTCTCACTATAGATCTCAACCTCTTAGCAAAAAACATGTGGACAAAGCCAGTAATGGGGGGGGGATACAGCCCCCAAACATTCAATGAATACAGTTCTCACCATAGATAACTCTCAAGCACAAATACCTGGACAAAGCCAATAATGGGGGGATACAGTCCCAAAAATAGGGACATATTTCAAATATCCATGCTATAAACTTAGACAACTGCTATAACAATTTTGTGTTACCATGTACTTTCTGAAAAATATGAAGTCTGGAATTCAAATGCCTGTTATTTTTTAAACATTTAACCAGTAAACTAGTCTGACTTGGAACAAAAGACAATTTTCAGCAGAGTAGAGAGAAATGTCAATCACATATTTGCAAGATGAGAGACCTTGCAGACACCACCCAGAAGGCACCCCAGCCAAGAATCAAACCAGAAAACCTGTAGCTGTTAGGCAACACTGCTACCAGTGCATCACTACACTACAGACTTTGCAAGGAAAAATGTAGATACAGAAACCACAGATTTTATGAGGAACAGAACAAATATGAGGCAAAAATCTGCAAGTTTTTTTTAGAAATGGTGGTGGATAGGGAATTCAGGTCCTTGCCACCTGCATCCAAGGTACAGGGTTCAAGCCTGAGTATCTCTATCCACCACCATTTGCTCTCTCTAGCCACCAGTATATAGTAACTGGGGCATTACACACACACACACACACACACACACACACATACACACACCTCTACCTGATGTATGTCTCACCCAGTGACCAAACACCTAAATCCAGCCAGCGACCTGATGCAAAACCACCTGAGCAATCCAGCGACCTGAAGCAGCAAAAACCACCCGCGACATGGAGCAATCCAGCCAGCGACCAAAACCTGCTACACCTACCTCCTGTATGAGCCCATGCAATGAAAGTCCCATGAGAGCAGCTCACCTCTCTCAGTCCTGATTGGATCTGCCTCCAGCCGAAGCAGTCCAGACCTCCTCTTCTGTGCGGTTGTCCCCACACTGAATCCTGGGTGCATTTGCAGCAATGATTGCTGGGTACCTGTCTATCTCTATCTGGACTGCTGATAAAGGCAGTCTGGACTCATGCTTTTTTTCTTCTGTTTGTTTTTTAGTTTTAAAGATTTTTCTTTTTTTTTCTAGGTGAGAGGGCTGCAGTCTGGCAGTCTGATACCACGAGCTGCCCCTGGCTACTATTGATTTTGACTATCTTATTTGATGTCAGAAATGACCTATAGATGTATTTCCAAATAAAAATACTCCAGTAATGAGACCATGAAGTATGCTTGATGGATAGCAACATTTTTTGTTTTTCATCATGTGAGAAATTAAACGAACAGCCTTTGAATATAAAATTCCAGTAACTTTGATTTATACTAGTCTTATAAACAATTAACATGTTATATAATTTTGAAATAATGTTATTTGTAGTGAGGCTATTATGTAAAATTTCACATGAGAGTTATCATTGTTGGTCTTTCTTGATGATGAGTTTTTAAATTATTATGCATAAATCCTGAGAATAAGTTAAGATACTTTGTAGAATTAACCAGTTTTGAGGAAAATGTCAAATGTTTTTGAATTACTAACAATGTTAGATACCTAGAGGTATCAGCAGAATGGTCATAGAGGATTGCCTGGAGGTATAAGTCGGGTTTAATGAGCTAAAATAATTTTGGGCACATTGATTTTCTTTAGCTTGTTTTACATTTAGAAACATTGTAACTTTAGGTAAATAAAAATAAAAACAGGAAACATCGCAACAGTAGGAATAACGAAACAAACTAACACATAAACTAGATACATGTTATTACATAAGCAACATTGTTAGTCTCTGTTGTAAGCAAATAATTAACTGAAACTAGAAAGAGTAATTCAGTCAATCTGTGCCCTGTTATTTTGGCACCTGTAGTCTTGTGTGGTATTGACAGAGGCAGAGAAAACAGGTTAATGACTAGCTGTTGTTTGCTTTTCTCTATGATGGTACTATTTTGGAATCGGAATAATTTAGGGTTAGCGATGGGTAGGTGCAGAAGACTTGCACGAAAAAGTACATGTCTATTATTTTTCATTTTATGTTTCACTGGTGCACAGTTCCATTCTGGGGTTTTATCATGATTTTGTTTTTAGACAGCTGTGTTTTTTTCCTTTTTGCTTAGTGTTTTATGCTTTGATCAATGGATATATTGTACGCAAAGCGTTGCCCTTTAAAACAGATCAATATGGACCCAGTCAGCATCCAAACTGGTGTTAGCAAGGCTGTGTTGTTCCTCCAATCTTTTTTTTTTCTTCTTTTTAGTAGTCATTTTTATCCATAACAAAGGCCATCTTTTCCATGCAATTAGGAGGGAGAGAAAAACACATTATTGGTGACACAGCATTCAGAAACACATATATAGTAATGTAACATGCTTATCTGCTTATGAAGCTATACAGGTGCAATAAACAATTTTATGTGCATTGTTTGTTGCTACCAAAATGTTATCTTCCCAGAGAAATTATGTCTCTGCTACAATCTTTTTTTACCAAGGAACAGCAGATCTGGTGCTGGACAAAAGGGAACATCATCCCCATAAAGCATTTTTCCACTAAATAATTTTTATTGGCTTTTAGACAAGAAAACCAATTTATAAACGCAAGCACATTAAAATTGTGCACACTGTTACCCTTATTATACAAACATATGTACATAAGAAATGAATATCCCCATGCACCTCTACAAAACAGCCAAGAGCAAGTCATTGAACATTCAGTTACTCCAAAAATTTTTAAAAAAGTTGCCTATTTATGACTTGGCATTCAACAGGCCTAAATGCCTTCACTTGCATGAATATGCAGTCATAATCACACCATGGAGAGGCCTAGAGCAGTACTTGAAGTTATAAGGGCCAATGAGAAAATGGGAAAAAAATAACATAACGTTAGCACTTGCGAGGCACAATGCAATTTATGTATTATATACTATAGGGTATTAAGTGCCAAAGTGGAAGGTGCAGGCAGTGTCCATCTACCACCAAGTCGTGAACCCTACTAGTCTAAGAATCAGAACAGTATGTCCACAGTCCTTGAACATTCCTTTTTGCAATCCTTTAAGTATAGTTCATAGGTATCTCCCTATCCCCAGTACTCTTCCATTGTCCCCACCTTAGTCAATGACCTTGCAGGTATCACTAGGCCCCACATCTCCTAGTGAAAATCATTTCCTTGCAGTGCTGCCAACGTAGCCTCCTTCTTTCCCTTTGTTATTGTTCTCCTTTAGTAAGCAAGCCACTGTTGAAACTATATCAGAAATGTCCCAATCTGAGGAACTGTGCTCTACTGCAAACAAACAATTGAACCAGTTATGTTTTTATTATTGTCCCCAGATACAGCAGTTGTCTGCTCCCTAAATGCCTTTCACAGCTTACTAATGCATACGTACCCCATCACACGTGTATATAGTCACCTTCTACTGCACAGTGTTGCCAACATATCATGCCATCCCATCCCTTTCCTTATTCTCTCAGTAATTCAGCACTATCTATGAAGCAATCTGATCTGGGGACTAAAAATGCTCCCAACATTATAGATGTATATAATTAGTTGCCACCCTTCCTTCCATCATTTCCCAGAACACTACTTTCTGCCTTCTGTAACTCACTTTTCCCTTGACGCACTACATCTTCCATTCACTACAGCCAAATGCCTTGTAAATGACAGCCTTCTCTTAATTTTTCTTTTCTAGATATTTACACTGAACTCTTCCTCAACCAACTTTACAGAAGAGAGGCTCACCTGTTCTTGTTCTAAAGTATACTGTTTCACTTTCACTGCCCTATAAACATTCCAGCCTCCCATTACCGAATCGTATCTTTCTTTTAGTAACCGGAAGTTTGAAAGGGACCCCCCCCCAGCCCAAGTAAATCCTCCATCAACATCAAGCATTTTCTCTCCCATTTAAACACTCCTCACTAGAAGCCTTTATTGTACTTCTATTCACAATACTCCTAATATAGTTATAAAGGTGGTAAGTAGTCAAATGGTCCAGGACAACACTGAGGAGACTATTTCAATTACGCTGTTGCTCTAGAGCATTGTCTGGCTAAATGTCTCACAGTAAGCAAAATGAGTATGAGGGAATGGAACCTAGGACTACAAGAAGCAGGTTGTTGGCATTCATAGCTATAATCTTCTGTGTTAATGGCCGTACACTCATTTATTTGTTAATTAAGTAAATAAACTAGTTGCCATAATATTTTTAGTCACAATCTGGGTCAGAAGGGCAATAATATATATTGGTCTGGTAGATGGCATCCAGTGTTAGGTCTGGCAATTGGTGTAGAGGATTAGGGAGCTGTTAATCAGCTGTTTAATAGGTTCATAAGTTTATAGGTGTGTACTAGGCTAATGGCCCTGGAGCCTTTACAAGCCTAGCCCATAGAAGTGCCCTGGCATCATGCCACCTGACTTTAGTTCCAAGTGTCTCTATCAAGTAGAGCCACTGGTGTAATCCCCAGGGTGAACTTTCTATTACCCATCCAATCATCAGGATTTTTCTTGAAGAGGGACAGTGAGGTGCTCTGCTTGACATGTATAGGAAGCCTATTCCAGAGCATGGGCAGTCTCTGGGTTATGAACCTGTCCCTCCAGCATGTTCTGTTGATTGTGGTAATGAGGTTGATGTCTTTGGAGCATGTGGTGTGGAGGGATTGGGATTTCTTTTGCATGTAGCATGGGTCAGACATGGCTTTGTAAGTCAAGCAGAAATCGTCTCTTAGTAGACGATATCAGACAGAGAATAGCTAGAGATTTTGAGTCTGTCCATGTAGGACATGTGTTTAAGGCCTAGGATCCTCTTTGTGAGGTATTTTTGTGGCCTTTCCAGCTGTTGCATGTGTCTAGTGAGGTACATGCCAAGTGGGGCATTATACTCATTGAGTGGCCTAATGAGGGAAGAGTAGAGACAGATGATGACCTATTTCTTCCTGAATGCAAAACTCTTGGTAATGAGATGTGCCACATACAAGGACTTTCTGACCACAGTGGCAATGTGGTGGTTGAAGGAGAGGTTGCTGTCAACCTGTGTCTCCAGATCTCTTATAATGCCTTCAGTGTTCAGTGGGCTCCCATTGATGTGGTAATTAGTGGGAACCAAGTTTTTCCCAAAAGGGATGACGATGCATTTTTTGGCATTAAGCTTAAGACCATAGTTTTGACACCAGTCATTGGTCTCAGTGAGGCCTTTCTGCTGGATGTTTACATCACTTGGGAAGTTAATAATGGCTCCCAGCTTGCAGTCATCTGTGAACTTGATCAGCCAGAGTCCCTCCGTGTTTACCTGGACTTCTGAGAAGTAGATGCCAAACAGGAGAGGACCTAGGACCAATCCCTGTGGGACTCCACTCGTGACTGGTCGGCAGTCTGACTTGGAGTCTGCTACTTTCACACTGTGGGTTCTACCTCTGAGGCAATTTGCAACCCACCTAGTGATATAGGGATTAATGCCTAGTTTGGTAAGTTTATCAATAAGTCCTGAGTGGATAATGGTATCAAAGACCTTGGCCAAATCAAGGTAGGCTGTATGAACTGCCTTGCCCTCATCCACAGCTCTGGTGACTGACACAAAGAAGTCAACCAGGTTAAGCAGGCATGATCTACCTTTCAAAAAACCAAACTGAGTGGGATCTAGAGTTTTGAGATTCCCTATATCCTTGTTAATTAGGTTCAGGATGATGCACTCCATAGCCTTACATATCAGATTTGTCAGACTAATGGGGTGATAATTTCCAAGGTCTGTAGTTGCTCCCCCTTTATGAAGAGGGATGACTGTTACAGTATGCCATTCAGTAGGGACAAAGTCTGAGGTGAGGCTGTGATTGAACAGGGCACGCAGATATCATACCAGTTCACTTCTTAGTTCATGTAGAACACATCCAGGGATATTGTCGGGTCCCTTGGAAGCTGTATTCTTGGCCTTGGACAGTGCAGCTTTAACCTGTGCTGCAGTAATGCTGGGTGCCTAGCAATCCTCAGGTATTGTGATTGGTCTTTTGTGGGGGTGCTGAATCTGTCAGCCAGTATGTTGGCAATATCTGTTGGCTCAGTATAGGAGGTACCATTGTGCAGTAACTCAGGGCAAACCTGGGTATTGCCACGGAGATTCTTGATACATCTATAGAAGACTTTGAGGTTGTTTTTAGTGTCTGCAGCAATTCTGCCTTCATAGCTGGCTTTAGAGGTTTTGATGAGGGATCTCAACTTTTTGTTGAGGCTAATAAGGGAGTTTTTCCATTCTTGGGACTTTACCTTTTTCCTGCAACAGTTTCTTCCTCCTATTGTAAAGTTTATAATGACAGGGGACCACCAGATTGGCTTTCTTTTCTTGGAGGAGAGCATATTGGTTCTGTTGGGTATGGCTAGTTACATGCATTTATGTACGTTTTCGTACAGTGCATTGGTGTATGATTCAGCAATCATACATCTATTTTCCATTGACATGAGTGCCGTGAAGTTAGCCACCTCTGTTTTTAAGAACCCAAAGTCAGCTTTGGAGAAGTTTTTCATGGTGGTTACCTTAGCGGGCGGTATGGGTGAGATTTGGATTTCCATGGTGATTAGTTTGTGGTCAGATCTAACCAGGTAGGAATTGACTACTGATGGAGAGCAACTGTTGCCAATGTTAGTAATAACCAGGTCAAGGATGTTGCTTCCTCTAGTGGTGGTAAGAATGCGCAGGTCCAAGGCATTGTTATTGATGAATTCCAGGAAGCATTAGGCCAGTGTATTGGTGCATGAGTTGTTTTCCCAATTGATGGAGGGGTAGTTGAAGTCACCTCATATGAGAGTGTTGGGTTGGACCCCAATAGTTTCCATGGTGCTTAGGAAGGTGGAGTGAGAGTCTTGGGACATGGTTGGGGACCTATAGCAGGCTACAATCTGAATTGCGGTCTTACCCAATGTTAGTTGTACCTGAAGTATTTCAGATATGTTATACTGGGCTACTAGTCTGGAGGTGTGCATACCCTTTATGAATATGGAGACACCACGGCCTTTGGAGCTTTGGTCCATGTTCTGGTGCTGAAAGGTGTGGAATGAGTTATAGCCTGGTAGCACAGGGGTGCTTTCTGCCGCTTTAACCCAGGTCTTCATTACAGCACAAATGTCAGTGTTCTCCATTTTGAGGAGTGCTTCGAGCAAGTGCATCTTGAGATTTAGACTTCTAGCATTGAGAAGCATGACCCTCAGATTGCATTTCTTTATACTTCTTACGGTGGTAATTTGGTCTTTGGAACATCACCTAAAAAGGCACTATAGGGGTGGCAAGACCCTTAGCCAGTATCTGGAAAACCAGGGGTGACAGATGCAGGCCATCTCTGGAAAAGCATTGAGGTCTGTAAATCATGTCATCCCAAGCAGACAAATACTGGATCCCCTTAGAATGACGCCTGAAACTTAGCCAGTTGTTGAAGTCAATCATTTTCTGCTTGTATTGCAGTATCATTCTGGGCGATAATAGGATACTGCTCAGGGCTAGGGTCATACCTGTCTGGGCCACATAATGTGAGTGCTCCTTCATGTCTCTTTTCATGTAGTCCAGGGAGGTGCATCTCAGGATAGACAGCTGACTGTTATCTTCTCCGTATTCAATATAGTGAGTGGGACATCAGTGTGCCTCACTATCGATTCACCTACGATTAGTGAATTAGGCAAGCTGCTTTGCCTTAGGGGCTTAGGTTGAGGGGTACACTGTGTAGTTGAGCTATGTGTCTAATAGTTTCTGTTGTGTTGTGGTGGTTGATTGCTTTTCTGCCTTGGAGTTCTCTGCTGTTTGGGTAGATTTCTATTGAGAGCCTGCGCAAAGGTGGGTGTGTGGTTTGTTTTTTATGTGAGAGCTGCAATGGTGGGTGTTCTGGTGGGCTATGTATTGCATGTGGTGTTGTGCAGGTGTTGACCTTTTCCTTTTGACCAGCTATTCTGGTCTTGGCTTGAGAGTGCATGGCTTCCAATTTGGATATATATAAGTGCATCTATTTCACAAGTCTGAGTGTTGGGACGAAAAAGGAGAGGGTTGTCTGTGTACATGAGGCAGTTGCTACACTGTCTCAGAATGCCCAAGTTCACCCAGTTAATAGGAGAAAGCACAGAGAATGGACCTTTAGGCATGCCAGGAGGGATGGCCATTATTGCTAAGTACTGGAGCTGTTTTCTTATATAGTCCTTTTACAGGAATGTCACTCAAGGTGTCAAAGTCTGTACAGAGCACTGCCAAGCACTTGAGGGGAAAGTAATACGTACACCCTGAAAATTTAAAAAATAAGTATTTAGGCAGATATTCTAAAGTTAGAAAGAAATCAAGCAGACTTAATTAAAATAAAGAATTAGCTTGTCAAGAATGATGAAAAGAGAGGAATTGCATAAATGGCTACTGCCTGGCTACTACTAATGCTGGTCTCAGCACAGCTTCACTCCGTTGGGGTACAATACTCCTTTGCTTCTTGTCTCACCAAAAGCAAAATCTTAGCAACAATCCCAAGAAAAGAAACAGGCCACGGCCTGCTTGGTGATCCACAGTCTTTTCCCAGAGAATGCAACGGTCTGCAGGCTTGTAGTCTTTTTCTGGTATATACCTCGAATAACAAACAGACAAATCAGGTACTTTAAGCACAGTCTCCAACCAGAAAGAGTCAGGAATCAATGCACTTTGCTCCTACTCTCACAGCATCAGAATATAAGCACAGATTCTAAGCGGTCACCTATAAAAGAGTTATTAAGCTTTCTAGTGATCAGCAGTCTCCTGGAAGCAATGTAACTGCACTCCTTCTCTCACCAGGAGAAGACAGAAGCACTAATCCCAAGATGACTACTGAGAGGCTGAATGTGGGCTCTCCAATAACTGGCGGTCTTGCAATAGATGCTTAAAGGTAAGATGAAAAAAATGGTTTATCCTAAACACTGCAGTGTACACTAGAAGAGTTAGATGTGAAAGTAGATAACTTAAGTTTTACCTGTCTAAAAAGTTAAGTTTTAGTAGAGAGTCACTATTTTTAAAACAGCAAGATAGACTGAAAGGGGGTGGTCACATTTTTTATTCTGGTACTATGGTATACAGTACGATGGCCAATACATTTAAATAGCTGAAGGGGAGTGATTTCACAAAAGGACAACTTTGTGCTTACTCACACCAGCCAGTAAAAGCAGAGAGGAGATGACATATATGGTCAAATTAACATAAGGGCCAGGCAACTAGAAAAACAGTGGCATTTAAAAACACAACAGCAATCAGGTGGGAGGGTGGGAAAAATTTCTGTCTGACTCACGAGACAGAGCTGTAGTCTCTTTTCAAGTTTAAATATGCAATTAAAAGCAGAATACACGTAAAACGCATTGTAAGGAAAACAAATCACAGTATACAAAATCGATAAAGGGCAATAAAGTAATACAAAATGCAACAAATAAAATGCAAACTAAGATTTCCCTCACAGCAAACTGTAGCAGAGTCTGGGTAAGCCTTTCCAGCAAAGCTCTGACATGTTTTATTTTACCCCCTAAATAGAACGTTTAGTTCCTAGCTCCACCCCTCAGTTCACAGATGATTAACCTTAACTGACCTGTTGTAACTAATGTGTGATTCCTTAAAAAAAAAAAAAACTAACCTTTCCCTCACAGCAAACTGCAACAGAGTCTGGGCATGCCTTTCCAGTGATCCAGTCATCCAAGTTTGATTCCATCATCCTCCATTGCCTAATTGTGTGACTCTGAGAAAGTCACTTAATCAGACACCATTCCCCGAGTCTGAAAAAGGTCTACCCCAGAAAATAACTAGAAACTGGAAACCCAGGGGTGACAGATGCAGGCCATCTCTGGCAAAGCATCAAGGTCTGTCAATCATGTCATTCCAAGCAGACAAATACTGGATCCCGTTAGAATGACACCAGAAACTTAGCCAGTTGTTGAAGTCAATCATTTTCTGTTTGTACTGCAGTATCATTCCGGGTGATGGTAGGATACCGCTCAGGGCTAGGGTCATACCTACCTGGGCCACATAATCTGAGAGCTCCTTCATGTCTCTTTTCATGTGGTCCAGGGAGGTGCATCTCAGGTCATTCACACCCACATGGACAGTGGCAGCATCATACTTGTACTTGCTGTGGAGTGACCTGAGTGCTTGTATTATGTGTCGGATTCTGGCACCTGATCGAGAGCTGACTGTTACCTTCTCCTTATTCAACCTAGTGAGTGGGACATCAGTGTGCCTCACTATCGAGTCACCTACGATTAGTGCATTGTGTAATATGTTTTGCCTTAGTGGCTTAGGTTGAGAGGTACGCTGTTTAGGTGTGCTATGTGTCTTGTGGTTTCTGCTGTGTTGTGGCGGTTCAGTGCTTTTCTGCCTTGGAGGTCTCTGCTGCTTGGGTAGATTTCTATTGAGAGCCTCCGCGAAGGTGGGTGTGTGGTTTGTGTTTTTATGTGAGAGCTGTGATGGTGGGTGTTCTGGTGGGCTATGTGTTGCATGTGGTGTTGTGTAGGTGTTGACCTTTTCCTTTTGACCAGCTATTCTGGTCTTGGCTTGAGAGTGCATGGCTTCCAATCTGGATATATATAAGTGCATCTCTCTCACAAGTCTGAGTGTTGGGACGTAAGAGCAGAGGGTTGTCTGTGTACATGAGGCAGATGCTACACTGCCTCAGCATGCCCAAGTTCACTCGGTTAATAGGAGAAAGCACAGGAAACTGACATTTAGACAAGCCAGGAGGGATGGTCATTATTACTAAATACTGGAGCTGTTTCCTTATATAGTCCTTTTACAGGAAAAATGTCACTCAAGGTATATGAGTCTGTACAGAGCACTGCCAAGCACTTGAGGGGAAACTAATACGTACACCCTGAAAATAAAAAAAAGAAGTATTTAGGCAGATATTCTAAAGTTAGAAAGAAATCAAGCAGTACTTAATGAAAAAAAAAAGAATTATCTTGTCAAGAATGATGATAAGAGGGGAGTTGCATGAATGGCTACTTCCTGGCTACTACTAATGCTGGTCTCAGCACAGCTTCACTCTGTTGGGATACAATACTTTTTTGCTTCTTCTCTCACCAGAAGCAAAATCTTAGCACCAATCTCAAGAAGAGAAACAGGCCATGGCTTGTTTGGTGATCCACAGTCTTTTCCCAGATGATGCAAGGATTTGCAGGCTTGTAGTCTTTTTCTGGTAGATGCCTCGAATAGCAAACAGACCAATCATGCACTTTAAGCACAGTCTCCAACCAGAAAGAGTCAGGAATCAATGCACTCTGCTCACTAGGATCACAATATAAGCACAGATTCCAAGCTGTCACCTATAAAGTAGTTATTAAGCTTTCTGGTGATCATCAGTCTCCTGGAAGTAATGTAACTGCACTCCTTCTCTCACCGGGAGAAAACAGAAGCACTAATCCCAAGATGACTAATGAGAGGCTGAATGTGGGCTCTCCAATAACTGGTGGTCTTGCAATAGATGCTTAAAGATATGATGAAAAAAAAAGGTTTATCCTAAACACTGCAGTGTACACTAGAAGAGTTAGATGTGAAGGTAGATAAGTTTTTTTTTTCAATAATTTTTATTTTTATTTTTACATTAAGAAATGTCACAAATAAAAACCATCTTACAACATGACCGTATATATAAGTTATACATTGATGTCAAATACCACAGGATATAGGGCTTACAACATATCTATTTACGCTATGTACGTAGATGCTTTCACTGTTAATTCCACAGTTATATAGACAGTATATACATTCGTAATATCCAAGTTATTATTTTAATATCTGAACTTGTATGTGTTCTTTGGTTCCATTATAGTGTATTTCTAAGTTGCTGTGTGATGAATTATGCTAATATGATATTAAAGGTTTGTTCCCAAATTTCTCTGGATTTCATGATTTTGTTTCTTTTATCTATTACTATTTTATGAGCTAAAAGGTGTTGTATAGATACTTGTTTAAAACCCTCCCAAGAGATATTTATCGTATCTAGCCATTTAAAAGCTATATACAGTTTAATTAATAGGAAAATTGTTAAAAGTGTATTTGCTTGTTTTCTTGGTATGTTTAATTTAAGGTTTACATTGTGTTGGTAGAAGTCTTTGTTATTCTGGAAAAAGGTGATTCCCAGATATTTAGTTTCTTCTTTTATTTTTATTGTGTTTAACAATGGTATAAGTGAGATGAGTTTGGGTGTTTTTAGGGGGAAAATATTAGTTTTAATGAGGTTTAGTTTGTAGTTAGACATAGTCGAGAAATGCTCAATTGCAGCTATTATTTTGTTTATATCTGAATTTGGTGTAGTGCAGTATATGTTCAGATCATCCACAAATGCAGTGCGGTATATTTTGAAGTTGTGTATTGATGAAGGATTGTGGTATGTATTTTGTTTAATGTATAGAAAGAGTGGTTCTAGGTATAGGTAAAACAGGAAGGGTGATAATGGGCATCCTTGTCTTGTTCCATTTTTTATTAGGATCCTATTTGACCAAGTTTTATTTATATATAGATATGTGTATGGGTTGCTATAAAGAGTTTGGATGATCTGAATGAAGTTATTGGGTATATTAAAGTAGGGTAGTGTTTGGAGTAAGAATTCTAGATTAACCCTATCAAATGCCTTGTGGGCATCCACTACCATTGTGTAGATGTTGATATTGTATCGGTTAGTGTAGGATATTAGTGCATCTAATGTTAATGTATTGTCACTAGTCTGTCTATGTGGTGTAAAACCAGGTTGTTCTGGGGAGATGATTTTCTCTATCAGGTTTTTCATTCTGTTTGCAAGTATAGTGTTAAATATTTTAGTATCTATATTTAAGAGGGAGATGGGTGTGTAGCTGTTGGGGTTTTTGGGGTCTGTGTGTTCTTTTAATATAAAGATGGTTTTAGAGGCATTAAAGTGGATATCATTTATTTTATAGTTTATTATGTAATTCAGTGTATAGTATAGTAGTCTGGCTATCAAGGGGGAAAATGCTTTGTAAAAGTCTGATGTGAGTCCATCCAGACCCGGAGCCTTATAGGCTTTTAAGTGTTTGATTGTTGTAATAATTTCACTGATGGATATCGGTTCAGTTAGGTTTTTTTTGTTGGTCTAAATTGAGTTTAGGGAATTTCATTTTTGGAAGGAAAAGAGTTCTATCTTCTTTTGAGGTTTGTAGTATTTGTGCTCCATATATTTGAGAGTATATTTGTTCAAATGTTTTAATAATGTCTTCATTTTTTGTGTAGTTTTTGTCTCTGTAGTTTATTTCTGATATATTGGAGCCATTTTTGTGTTGGGAGATAATTCTGGCCAGAGCTCTGGATGGTATTTGAGCTTCTTTTGTGTAAGTGGCTAACATTCTGGCTTCATAAAAATATAGATTCCTGGTTTCTAACATATATAGATCCCCAATACGGGTTGGGAGGGTGGCCTAATGGTTAAGGTGTTTGCCTTACAAACACAAAGTACAGGGTTTGAATCTCACAGTGGATAACTGGCTAGGCTTAAAATGGCTTGCAAAGGCAGTTAGCCTAGTACTAACCTATGAATCTTTGCTGTTTTAAAAGTTCTGCTTCTGTTTGGTACTTAGGGTTATTTATTGGTTCTTTTTCAAGATGCTCTATTTTCCCTTTCAGTATATGCTCCTCTTTTAGTTGTATTTTTTTATAGTAAGCTGCTTTTTTGATAAACAATCCTCTAATTTGTGCTTTGATTGCCCATTATATGTCAGTTGGTACTTGGGAGTTAATGATATTTGTAAGAGCTATTTTTAGTATTGCTTCTGTTTCTTTTATTACATTCATTTTGGAAAGTAAATTAGGGTTTAATGACCAATTATGATCCCTATTCTCTAAATATATCTTTTTGTCCCAGTTAATGTTCAGTGTGATTTTAGAGTGATCTGAAAAGAACCTGGTATGTATAGTTATTGTTGGGTCCATGTTAATGAATATGCCAGAGATTAAGAAGAAGTCTATCCTTGACCACATTTTGTGACATTGCGAATAGAATGTGAATTACCCTGTTTTATCTGCACTGTTCCCATATTTAAAAGGGTCATATAGTTTGAAATCTTGTTTGAGTTTATTAAGGGCTAATGTGGCTTGTTTATTATGTGATTTGGTCAGATTAGATTTATCCTTTTCTGGGTTTTGATATGTGTTCCAGTCATCTCCAATCACTAGGTAGTGATCTTTAAATTGGTTTAAGGTTGGGTATAATGAGATAAAAAGTGTTGTTGGTTATTACAGGGTGTGTAAAAATTAAGTACCATTATAGGTTTTGGTATTGTAGGACTACTAAATGTTACGTAACACCATCTTCCCACTGTGTCAGCTTTGGTTTTAAGTATTTTTTCCTTAAATTGTTTTTTAATTATTATGGCAGCCCCAGCACTGTTTGTTTTCCCCTCTGAAGCTATAATTTGACTTATCCATTTCTTTCTGCTAATTTATGCCCATTGTTCTGCAATCAAGTGTGTTTCTTGGATTAGTATGAAGTTGGCTGTGGTTTTTAATGTAAGGTGTAAGAATAGTTTTCTTTTCTTCTTGTTTTGGAGCCCTTTAACATTCCATGATTCTATTTCCCACATTTATCTATTAGGTGTACTCCTTAGATATGCCATGTATATTAGTTTTGTTTTGTTATCTTTGTGTGTATTACTGTCTGATGGTTTGGGAAAGCATATATTTATCCCTGTCCCTACTTTGTGCCTGACCACTATATCCCTGGACCAGGAATAATCGGGGGGGGAGGATGAAGGTTCGTTATATGGTTTACCTTTACGTCTAATCTTGGAATGTGTTTTCTTTTTTGATATAGATTTAACCCAAGTATCCCCCCTGTGTTACTATAAACAATGTGGGCAAAGTTGAACAAGCTAGTTCCCTCAACAAACACTGCTACTTAATATCCCTAGCCTCTACCAACATATTATTTATACAATTATGGTATTGCATTTAAGGTACAGCATGTATTGTTTTTGTCTTGTGACTAATTCTTTCTAATAGTATTTTTAAAACAGCATATTAATATACATTCCTCAGTAAATTGTAACAATATATGTACCATAGTAATATTGTTAAACAATAAATCTTGTCATTTTTACATTTTTCTTTCATTTGACTTCCTTTTCCTCCCATTTATTTATTCCGATTTCGGCCTTCCTTGGTGCCTGTAGTGTTTTTCCACATCAATCTGTGTGGGTTATAAAATATATACTTGGCACCTATTTATCAGATGTAGGAAGTATAGAGAGACAGAAAAAAAAGCTTAGCCAAACAGTCCTTCTGCTATAGTTAACATATTAAGGCTATATTTACATTATCCCAAGATTGTTAGGTTATTTTACTATTTTCCTGAGATTACTTCTCTCCAGGATCTTTTAATACATTTCTAGTATTTACATAAAACATTTAACATTTTTCTTCCTTTTTTCCCCAATATTAATCTATGAGCTAGCCTGTTTCTGACAGTTTATTTCTTGCCTATTATTTAAGGCTGGATTTTCATTCACCTACACAGTACTGGGTGTATTGTTTTAGTGAATGGTTCAGTTCAACATTACCTTATTTCTTCAAGGTTTTGCTTGCAGGTTGGTTGACATCTATGGTGCAGCTTTCTTCTTTTAGCTGGTGTAGAACAATTTTCATTTTTCAGGCAGTAAAATCCTTTGAAGCTTGCTGAAATCTATTTTGTCTGACTGTTCTTAATGGAGCCATCAAAATCGTAGGGGGACTGATTTTGCAGACCAATGTCCCAGGAGGAAGTTCCTTCCTATATTCGCGCATCGGAAATGACAGTTGATTTTTGGTTACTACCCAAGCTGTACTTCCTTTTCCTGTGTTGCTCATGGCTCACATCATGGATTTAAGGGCCTAGACAGCAAGGGGAAGCTTTCAGAGTTGGATCCCAGCTAGAGTGCTCGTGAATGAGGTTGGTTTTTCACCCAAGGGTTCTTTATCATTTTTTGTGGATTTATTTCACTTCTAAAGGTGGAATTTGCTTGAAAACGGCCAGGAATGTCTCTTTTGCCTCTTTGGGGTTAGCGACCATGTATTTAACCTCTTTGATGTAGAAGATTAACTGATTTGGGTATATCATGTGGAATTTGATTTTTTTTTCTATTAGGAACATGCAGTATGGAGACAGTAGTTGTCTTGCTTGTCTTATTTGTATTGGGAAGTCTTGAGCAAAGGAGATTTTATTATTATTCCAGGCGAGTGTGCCTTTTTTCTTTTCTGCCAGTATGATTTTATTTACCTCTTGGTAGTTTAATATTTTAATATAGACAGGTCTTGGTTTCAGTGGTGTTTTCATTTCCCTCAGGGCTCTGTGGGCTCTCTCTATTGTTATTTGCTGCATTTCTTCTGGTTCCTCTAGCAGGGAATTTATTATTTGCTTGATTGTTGGTATTAGATTGTTATGAGGTACAGTTTCAGATGTTCCTCTGAGGATGATATTGTTCCTTTGAGATCTTGCTTCCAGGTCTGTTATTTTTGCTTGTAAGTTTTGTATTTCTTTGTCATGGGCATCAGTTCTTTGAGAAATAGAGTCTATTTTTATTTCATTTTCTATTATTTTGGACTCAGATTTTTCCATTCTGGATATTATTTGGCTGAATGAGTCATCAAAGGTTTGAAATTGTAATGATAAGTCCTTTATTCCTTGCTGGATAGGTAATAAGGCAGCTTTTATGTCTTCCAGATTAGCTGGCTGGTCTGTCTTGGATTTATTTGTAGTTTTAGAGTTGTCAGTTTGTTTAGTTGTCTTTTGTCTTTTTGAAGTTGTGTCTTTCTCAGGTGAGGCTAGTACTGAGAATTTGGTCTTAGTTGTTGTTGTTTCCATATTATTTTCCTCTTTTGACATCTTGCTGTATAGTGTTTTACCAATCTTGCAGTCAGATGCAGGGCCTTAGTAGCACATGGCGTACGCTGTTATTCAGAAATCATAGTTAATCCTGCTGTTTCTGAGCTGAATCTGTCACTTTTTCTTCCTCTTTTGTTTGCTGGATGATATTAGCAGTAAAAATCTACAGTTATTTCTGTATTATTAGTTCTGCATTGTCTTCTGGGTTTGTTTTAATCCAGGGTATATCAGAGACCTAGGTGATAGCAGTACTCACAGAACAGTGGCCATTTTGAACTCGAAGGTAGATAAGTTTTACCTGTCTAAAAAGTTAAGTTTTTGTGGACAGTCACTATTTTTAAAACAGCAAGATAGACTGAAAGGGGTGGTAACTTTTGTATTCTGGTACTATGGAATACAGTATGATGGCCAATAAATTTAAATAGTTGAAAGGGAGTGATATGACAAAACGATAACTTTGTGCTTACTCACACCAGCCAGTAAAAGTAGAAAGGAAATGAGATATATGCTCAAATTAACATAAGGGACAGGCAACTAGAAAGACAGTGGTGTTTAAGAACACAACATTAACCAGGTGGGAGGGTGGGAAAATTTCTGTCTGACTCACAAGAGACAGAGCTGTAGTCTCTTTTCAAGTTTTAATATGCAGTTAAAAGCAAAATACAAGTAAAACACAGTGTAAAGAAAACAATCACAGTATACAAAATAGAAAAAGGCAATAAAGTAATACAAAATACAACAAATAAAAAGCAAACTAACATTTCCCTCACAGCAAACTATAGCAGACTCTGGGTAAGCCTTTCCAGCAAAGCTCTGAAATGTTTTATTTTATCCCTTAAATAGAACATTTAGTTCCTAGCTCCAGCCCCTCAGTTCACAGATGATTAACCTTAACTGACCTGTTATAACTAATGTGTGACTCCTTAATTGATTTGTTCTAATTTCTGTCTGACTCACAAGAGACAGAGCTGTGGTGGCTTTTCCAGTTTTAATATGCAGTTAAAAGGAATACAAGGAAAACACATTATAAAGAAAACAAATCACAGTATACAAAATAGAAATGGCAATAAAGTAATACAAAATACATCAAATAAAAAACAAACTAACCTTTCCATCACAGCAAACTGTAGTAGAGTCTGTGTGAGCCTTTCCAGTGATCCAGTCATCCAAGTTTGATTCCATAATCCTCCATTGCCTAATTGTGTGACTCTGAGAAAGTCACTTAATCAGACACCATTCCCTGAGTCTGAAAAAGGTCTACCCCAGAAAATAACTAGAAACTGGAAACCCAGGGGTGACAGATGCAGGCCGTCTCTGGCAAAGCATCAAGGTCTGTCAATCATGTCATCCCAAGCAGACAAATACTGGGTCCCCTTAGAATGACACCAGAAACTTAGCCATTTGTTGAATTCAATAATTTTCTGCTTGTACTGCAGTATCATTCTGGGCGATGGTAGGATACTGCTCAGGGCCAGGGTCTTACCTACCTGGGCCACATAATCTGAGAGCTCCTTCATGTCTCTTTTCATGTAGTCCACTGAGGTGTGTCTCAGGTCATTCACACCCACATGGACAGTGACAGAGTCATACTTGTACTTGTTGTGGTGTTACCTGAGTGCATGTGTTATGTGTTGAATTCTGACACCTGATAGACAGCTGACTGTTACATTCTCCTTATTCAACCTAGTGAGTGGGACATCAGTGTGCCTCACTATCGAGTCACATACGATTAGTGTATTGTGCAAGCTGCTTTACCCTAAGGGCTTAGGTTGAGGGGTACACTGTGTAGGTGAGCTATGTGTCTTGTGTTTTCTGCTGTGCTGTGGTGGTTGAGTGTTTTTCTGCCTTGGAGGTCTCTGCTGTTTGGGTAGATTTCTATTGAGAGCCTCCGCGAAGGTGGGTGTGTGGTTTGTGTTTTTATATGAGAGCTGTGATGGTGGATCTTCTGGTGGGCTATGTGTTGCATGTGGTGTTGTGCAGCTATTCTGTTCTTGGCTTGAGAGTGCATGGCATCCAGTTTGGATATATATAAGTGCATCTCTCTCACAAGTCTGAGTGTTGGGACGTAAGAGGAGAGCATTGTCTGTGTACATGAAGCATTAGCTACACTGCCTCAAAATACCCAAGTTCACCAAGTTAATAGGAGAAAGCTTAGGGAACTGACCTTTAGACATGCCAGGAGGGATGATCATTATTACTAAGTACTAGATCTGTTTCCTTATATAGTCCTTTTACAGGAAAAATGTCACTCAAGGTGTCTGAGTCTGTACAGAGCACTGCCAAGCACTTGAGGGGGAACTAATACATACACCCTGAAAATTTAAAAATGAAATATATAGGCAGATATTCTAAAGTTAGATAAAAGTCAAGCAGTATGTAATGAAAAATAAAGAATTAGCTTGTCAAGAATGATGAAAAGAAGGGAGTTGCATGAATGGCTAATGCCAGGCTACTACTAATGCTGGTCTCAGTACAGCTTCACTCTGTTGGGATACAATACTCATTTGCTTCTTCTCTCACCAGAAGCAAAATGTTAGCCCTAATCCCAAGAAGAGAAACAGGTGACAGCATGTTTGGTGATCCACAGTCTTTTCCCAAATGATGCAAGGGTCTGCAGGCTTGTAGTCATTTTCTGGTAAATGCCTCGAATAGCAAACAGACCAATCAGGGACTTTAAGCACAGTCTCCAACCCGAAAGAGTTAGGAATCAATGCACTCTGCTCCTACCCTCACCAGGATCAGAATATAAGCACAGATTCTGAGCTGTCTCCTATAAAAGAGTTATTAAGCTTTCTGGTGATCATCAGTCTCCTGGAAGCAATGTAACTGAACTCCTTCTCTCACCAGGAGAAAACAGAAGCACTAATCCCAAGATGACTACTGAGAGGCCAAATGTGGGCTCTCCAATAACTGCTGGTCCTGCAATAGATGCTTAAAGGTAAGATGAAAAAATGGTTTATCCTAAACACTGCAGTGTACTCTAGAGGAGAAAGATGTGAAAGTAGATAACTTAAGTTTCACCTGTCTAAAAAAGTTAAGTGTTAGTGGAGAGTCACTATTTGTAAAACAGCAAGAGATAGATTGAAAGGGGTGGTCACTTTTGTATTCTGGTACTATGGAATACAGTTTGATGCCCAATAAATGTAAATAGTTGAAAGGGACTGATTTCACAAAAGGATAACTTTGTGCTTACTCACATCAGCCAGTAAAAGCAGAGAGGAAGTGTGATATATAGTCAAATTAACATAAGGGACAGGCAACTAGAAAAACAGTCACATTTAAGAACACAACAGTAACCAGGTGGGAGGGTGGGAAAATTTTCTGTCTGACTCACAAGAGACAGAGCTGTAGTCTCTTTTCAAGTTTTAATATGCAGTTAAAAGCAGAATACAAGTAAAACACAGTGTAAAGAAAACAAATCACAGTATACAAAATAGAAAAATGCAATACATTAATACAAAATAGAATAAATAAAAAGCAAACTAACATTTCCCTCACAGCAAGCTGTAGCAAAGTATGGGTAAACCTTTCAAGCAAAGCTCTGAAATGTTTTATTTTACCCCTTAAATAGAAGGTTTGGTTCCTAGCTCCAGCCCCTCAGTTTACAGATGATTAACATTATCTGACCTGTTGTAACTAATGTGTGACTCCTTAATTGATTTGTTCTAATTTCTGTCTGACTCACAAGAGTCAGAGCTGTGGTGTCTTTTAGAGTTTTAATACGCACTTAAAAGGAGTTAAAAGTAAAACACAATGTAAAGAAAACAAATCACAGTATACAAAATAGAAAAAGGCAATAAAGTAATACAAAAATACATCAAATAAAAAGCAAACTAACCTTTCCCACACAGCAAACTGTAGTAGAATCTGGGTGAGCCTTTTCAGTGCTCCAGTCATCTAAGTTTGATTCTATCTTCCTCCATTGCCTAATTGTGTGACTTTTAGAAACTCACTTAATCAGACACCATTCCCCGAGTCTGAAAAAGGTCTACCCCAGAAAATAAATAGAAAAAAATAATATATATATAAAAAAAATATATATATATATATATATATATATATATATATATATATATATACATATATATATATATATATATATATACATATATATATATATATATATATATATATATATATATATATACATACACACACACACACACACACACACACACACACACACACACACACACACACACACACACACACACACACACACACACACACACAGAAACACACACACACCACACAGAAATATATAAATATGTATGTATTACATATATGAATATATATATATATATATATATATATATATATATATATATATGTTTCCTATTATATAATCGAAGATGCAGTCCTTTAATTGTGTCTTGATCGAACCTGAAAGCATGAAACTGCCTCCATTACTTTGTTGTTTTCGTCACTGTAGTCAGATCTCAGAGTTGGTATATTTAAGTAGGGGTGTGTGGGGGAAGAAGCCGCCCAGTTTATGTAATGTTTTGAAGTATTTATTTATGTGTTTATTTATTTATTTTTTTTTTGTGGAACAGCAATTTTTTTTCTCTGGGAAAAAAATCGCTGTTCCGAGTGTTCAGGATTGTAAGCTTTCGCTTACATGGGGTTGATAAATCAGCATCCAGTTTTGTAATCTTTCACATACATGGGGTTGGTAAATCAGCATTCACTTTTTTTAAGCATTTGCTGATTTAACATAGACTATATATATATATATATATATATATATATATATATATATATATACAGTGTATGTATATATGTATATATATGTATATATACATATATACATATATATATATATATATATATATATATATATATATATATATATATATATATATATATATATGGATATATATATATATATATATATATATATATATATATATATATATAAAATTTGAACTGTTTATAGTAGCCAATCAACTAGCAAACTAGCATACATTTGGAAAGCAGGAAGAAACTAGCTTACCTGAAATCTATGCAAACTTCAAGAGACTATACACACTCTACCCTAACAGTTATGAGAAGTCTGGACTGAACCTTAGAATCTGGAGTTGTGAGGTCATAATATTACCAATGCCTCATTGCAGGACCCTTCCCTTAATAACAATGATCCTACAACTCCACTCTGCCCCTAATGGCTTCCCTGTACATCTCTAAGTCCCACGAGGATTCATTCCTTGATCTCCAACTCTCTGATGCTGAACTTGCTGCTCGCTGATTTCAGTAGGAAACTGCTGCTGGTAGAGATTTTAAGTGTGTTACCGGTAGTGGAGAGGAAGAAGAAGAGCCAATGGAGATGACAGCCAGAGAGTAGGCAAAGTGTTATGAAGGGTAGGAAGATGAAGTGGCAGAAACTAAAACTTAGACATCAAAATGAAGTAAGAAACTTTACTGGTTTGTTAAGAAGAGAGTTGAAGCTGTTGTATGGACAATGGACAAGAATGGAAATGAATGCTGATTCTCATGCAGATAGAAGTATTGATTGATGTTTGTTTGTTTGTCTTTCAGCTTTTCCCGGCAAGGGGTCGCCATAGCAGAACTCCAGTCCGCTAATGATTGGCAGTAGATTTTTACGAAACGCCAAGGTGCCAGCTCGATGCCCAACCTTCAATGAAGGCATGCCCATTTACGCATGCATGTCTTTCGAACGCTACCCAACCGCGGGGAGGACATGCAGACTCCACACAGAAGGCACTCTCAAGCCCAGTCGAGATTCGAACGGGAGAACCTCTTGCTGTGAGGTAACAATGCTACCGCCGTACCACCGCGGCATAGATAGAAGTATTGATTGATATGTTTTATATATAAAAATGTATATATAATACAAATTAAAAGATACTCTCTAGACCCACTAAGGGCTAAGAAAGCACATATGTAATGAGTATGCACAATGTAAAAATGAGTTTATTAGTTTTTTTTTTTTTTTTTTTTTAGGAAAAGTGGTGTGAGATAAACAAAGAGTTAGGTGTTGAGGTGTAAAATGAACAAAATGGTGGGAGTTGAGAGTTTTTCATATTAGGTAAATAGAGTGTAGTGCACCTGTGAGGTTACTTAGTATATTCATTAGTTATTAGGAGTTGAAAAATAGATTGCATGGCTGAGGGTGGAAGTTAAGTTAAATCACTTTGGGACATGGGGATACTAATTGTTGGTTTATTAATTCTTAAAGCATGAAACATTATTTTGTATCAGTCCAAATTATGTTTTTGAAAAATCATATTCAATTCAATGGTTAAGATATGCATGCAAATCATTCTGATCTGAATAAGCTCTCATATACTACAAATAAAATGTTATAGGCCCGTGTCAGCAATGTGTAGCTCAGGATATGAATCATTGGTCATATACATACTGTGTGTGTGTGTGTGTGTGTGTGTGTGTGTGTGTGTGTGTGTGTGTGTGTGTGTACACACACACACACACACACACACACACACACACACACACACACACACACACACACACATATCTCTCTCTCTCTGTCTACATATATATATATATATATATACAGACATACATGGGAGCAGTCTGTATGGTTGAGCAAGTACCGCAACAATGATCACAAACCACTAAGTTACACTGAATTACTGATTTGTGGTACCTGAGATTTGGAGGGTAGAGTTATACTTAAAAGTATTTGACACACTGTGACTCAACAGATAACAGTATAAGTAATATATATCTATATATATATATATATATATATATATATATATATATATATATATATATATATGATTTACCATCAAAATATAGACATGTATGTGTTTGCTTAATCATGACATCAAAATAAAATGCTGAAAATAAAAATGTTATGCCATCAAAATGTAAAAGATTTAAAGATGGTTTTTGATATTTCCAAAAGATGACTATTAAACTCCATTTACCATCCATATATAAGAAAAGGAAGAGTATCTCAATATTGGAGATTCACTAAGTTTAATTTTGATAAAAAAAAAAAAAAAACTTTGAAACCATGCATTTGATGTAACACAACAGATGTAGGAAGTGCATTTCCAGATTTTGATAGTAAACCTACATAGGTATTTATGTACGTATGTATATATATATATATATGGATCTACTACTATTCACCGAAAGCATTTTTCATTGAAACACATTTGACTGTGCACTGCTCACCGAAAGCTCATTTAACCGAAAACACAATTCACAAAAACATATTTCACCAAAAGTTGCAGGTGGCCTTTTCCCCACTGTAGTGCAACCTTGGAGTTAGTATATATAGCAAAGGGGGGGTGGGGGGCACTGCTTCCCACATGGGAGATGTGGGGGGTGTAGCCCCCCACATATTTTAAATATTTTGAATTATATACATGGATACATGTAATTGCAATATATTACTGTTCTCTGACAATAATATATACATGTGCCTGCAGTGCCTCCACGCCCCCCTTACTATATATACTAACTCCAGGGTCGCACTACAGTGGGGTAAAGGCCATCTACATCTTTCGGTGAGATGTGTTTCTGTAAATTGTGTTTTCGGTGAAATGAACTTTCTGTGAAAAGTGCACTCTAATTTGCTTTTTGGTGCAAAGTGCTTT